>NC_058337.1:112385036-112687705 GCF_905475395.1 Chrysoperla carnea
TTAAATTTTACAATAGATCTATTTTCCATTCAGAGATGACATTTTATTTCCGTTCTACATAATTATTTATAGATATCCATAATTCATAAAAATTTTGCTTGAATATAAAGCGATTTATTAGCAGGACACCCTGCATATTGTTGATGATTGTCTCATAGAATTCTAAACAAAGCAATCACATAGGTATTATTTATAGGTTTATATACGACAATAACATCGGTTTACATTATTTATTGGTAAACTTGGTGAAACCCGTTGAAAAATATATCGCTTCAAGAAGATTAAAAAATAAATTTTTTAGAAGAATTTAAAAAACGATTTGCAAAATTTTCTCCAATCAGATTCTTTAGACTTTAGACTTCATTCGACAAGAAAATTGTAACATTGTCTATAAATGATGATTTGTACACCTTCCGATCAATGGATTATACTAAATAATCACTGGAAGTTGAGTGAAAACTTTCCTAGAAAATTTGTAAATAGAAATTTGTTATATAAAGTTAGGTATATTAGCTTAGAAATTTGTTTATTAGACATTCCACCTGAGGTGCTGCGAATTGTTAGCTGTGGAAATAAACAATAATATTATGATAGTTTTCTTATGGTTTTATAACAAGAGCTTCTTCAATGTAAATTATTCTTTCTTGGCAAAAAGCACATTCTAAAAATATTATAAATTTTACACCAACAGCTGTTTGATTACAAATCAATAAACAATAAAAATGACACTCTCAGGGCAAAGTCCATTTCGTCACTTATAATTTACACCAACAACAGGTAGAACCAATAATGCTTGGTTTATATTTTTGCATTATGGCACTACTTTCAAAACCCAGTAGGAATTCCTTAATCGTGTAACTGCCTAACTTTTATACTTTGGAGATATTTTACGATTGATAGTAGATGGCAGAGGATATAAAAGGAAATTATACAGTTAACATATATGAAAAAATTTACAGAGCAGATTGAAGAACTGTCAATAGATAAAAATACTTTTTTTAAATATAAATATAATTTTCAATAAATAAAAATCCTATTGTACCTATATTTAAAGATTCGAATGATAAAATTCTCCCATTACTTTGATTTTATTATATTTAATTAATTACATTGACATTTTTCATTTAAAAGAACTGACCAAGCGTAAATTTCAGTGACGGTTGCTTTGATAAATGCATGTGCCTTTGAAATATTGAGTCTGTTCCATCGAAGGTTTTATCATACATTAGTAGAAACTTATTAAAGTTTTTGTTTTAAAATCCGATTAATTTTAGAGAGGTGTAATAGATATTTACATCTATTTAGATGTACTTTGTTTCGATTTGCAAAGACCCAACATACCAACTCACACTGTTGAAGCAAAACAGTATTAGAAATAATGAGAAAAAACTTCACACTTGGAGGAATTCACAGAAAAAATTGTGTACCTTCATTCAATAGAAATATTAATATTAACGAAAATATAAAGCTGAAGAGTTTGTTTGGTTTAACGCGCTAATATCCGGAACGACTAGTTTGAACTGAAAAATTCTTTTAGTTTTGGATAGCACGTTTATTAAATAAGGGTAGACCCTAAATAACCTCACGCAGTAACAGTTACTCGTCCGCTTTGCTGGTCGATTTCGAAATCTTCTGAATGTAGTTTAATAATATTTAAAATAAAGTAGTTCATAAATATTTTGGTTTCATAATAAAAATTAGGTAACATATTTTTCAAGTTTTATGCATGGGGGGGGGGGGTATGAGATAGTTGCGAAGCGGGCGGGTTTCTGCAAGTTATTTATAAATATGAAATATATTAATAAAGAATAAATTAAAAATTATTTTATATTTATTACATTATATTTATGTCACCGAATCTACTAGGCCACACCGAATCTGTAGCTCGAATGAAAACCAGCTCGAGTCAAATTCGGTTTCATTCAAGTACGAGTTTGCCAAATTCACTCGAAGCAATTGAGTAAAAACGGGACTCACATTACTACCTTAAATATACCTTAATCCATGTGCATCATTATAATTTATACCTACGCACATTTTAATGATTCTGAGAACTAAATATTATACATAATTAGTTCCATATTCCTTTTCATAATCTTGGCATTATGTTCAACTCTATTAGCTAGATTTGATCTATTTGCTATGTGACAGAGAAACAGACTAGATAAATATTATATAAAACTTCTTTTTTTGGATCCTTGTTATACCAAATTGAATAACAAGCTTTTTAAAGTATCTGTAAATAGTAAATAATTTACTTTTGTCGAGCAGATCTACCCCAAATGCCCATTCTCTAAATCTGCGCTTGGCTCTAAATGATGACAGTATAGCATACAGTAGTATGGTGATTGGTAACATGTCTTCCTTTAGGTCAAACAGTTAACAATTATTATTAATTTAACAATATCTATAATTCTGTGTTCCGATTCGCAACAGGAAACTATCAAATCACCGTTTCCGTGAAAACAGATTATAGATGGGTGAATTTAGTTGGTACATTGGTACTGGTTAATGTAACACCCATCAAATAGACAATTATATTCTAATAATCACTTGGTATTACAGTCATATTGTAATGCTTCGATGATATGTGTCATAATATCACACATCATCCAGGGTGTTGGATATGCAGGCACCGCAATTGCAGAAGAGCTCGAAAATAATGATTTTATACAAAAGTTGTAAGGCTAAAAGGCGTTGACTACAATGCTGGTATAATATAAAGAAGATGCATATAGTATCTATGTTTAGGCCCATCAAATTAGAATTTTTCGAAGATTGAACTTCCAGTAAGCTGGAAATCGTTTTAATACCTTCCTTTTTTCCTAAATATATTCCTAGTATATTCCGAGTTTGTCCCCTACCAGGAGGTGTGCATAACATTTGTGAGCAAAATAAATGTGAAATTTAGAAGATTTTCAGTTTTTTACAAAATACAAAAAAACTATGCTTCAAATAAAATACAATTTTATACCTACAAAAGTTTTAGCTGAAGTAAATGTGCACATTTTCGGTTTTTTATTTCGTCTTTCTGTCTTCAAAATTTACCGAGATATGCCAATTTTAAAATTGAAATTAATTCCTTATAAAAAAGAAAAAAAATAAGTACTTTTGCTTGAAACATTGTCCATTTTCTCCAAAACTATAAAAGATTGGGAGTTGTAAATTTGCAGGCAGCTTCAACTAGTAATTTTTCTTGTGAAATATTCTCGAAAAAAAACCAAAAAATTATTACTGCTTATGACCATATTGACTGTTTGACGTCATTATCATTTTCTCAATAACCAAAAGTTCACTTTTGACGACCTTTACAATGATTGTAATAAATGTTTCGATGATATGTGTGACACAATATACAACACATCAAATACACCAACAACAACACTACTAAAATAATGATTTACGCTCATTCATGCATGAAGGATGTGTATCCACAGCAACATATATGTGTATATGCAATGCTATATACATTGATGAATATAATATTGCATATAAATTTATTATTATTGTAAACTTCCACTTAAAATTAATTGCATCGGCATGACATATTATCACAATATTCTTGGTGTTTATCCATATAAACATTGGTGCGCTCAACACATAAATTTTTTTGTATATTTTTCATTAACTAGATCGCTAACAGCCATCATAACTCATTGGAAACAGTAAATCGTAAGATATCATGACAGATTTAAATGGTTCATTTTCTCTCTTCTGCCTAAGGAGGAAGTTTAGTTCGAGAACGACTTTGCTTATCAGTGCATCCAGATTGTTGCAGGAGCTGTCACAGTGAGGGGATGGAGGAAGCGATGTCTCTTGCCAACTGTCCAACTCTTGCCGTTTGAAACTATCAACTCACCTTGAAAATAAAATACAGTTTCTGTTACTTGCTGATAATGTAGCATTCTATAGTTGAAGGAATTTTTAAAGTGTGTTAAGTAGTGAACTCAAAAATGACGATTAGTAAATATTTTCATACAAACTTTCATCCCCTATTTCATCCTTTTAGGGGATAAATTTCGAAAAATGATTTCTTAAATGGCACCTACAGTATACAATCAATATCCTCTCGAAGTTTCAAACTTCTGTCATTGGTGATTTAAGCTGGGCTTTGATATACCAATCGGCACATTGTCTTTTCAGTCTCTAAAAAGTTTCTTATTTTAAACAATATATAAAAAGAAACATTAAAAAATCAAAAACATCAAAATCGGAGCTTCTATTGAGGACTTCTTAAGAATGGTTCTTTGAATGTATTCCTTTGAAAGTTTGGACAAATTTTAAAGGGATTAAATGGTGTTTATTTTAGAAGGACGGGCAAGTATCGTCGTAAGCAAACGGTTTAAATAGATCTGATAGCTAAGGGTTTAAACAGCGGTAAGATTCAATCTTCCTCTTCTATATTATTATTTTCTATATTAATAAAATTGAACTGTCTGTTTGTCCAATATTATACTTTTTTAAACATATCTAAGGCTATATTGTCTTGTATATGAGTCATGCAGGATATCAATTGAACCTTCGAAGAAAATCGTAAAAGTTGATTTTACACGAATTCGAACATTTGGGAAAATGAAACTTGTCTATCAACTATTTTTCTAAGTACAGTGGCAAATTTTTCTTGAAATAAAATGCGAGCAAGTAATAGCAAGAGTTAGTCAGGCAGACATCTACTTTTAGTATAACCATCGATGTGCACAGAAAACATACATGTAGCTACCATTCAATAATTAAATCCTCTCTAAGATGTTACATTTCATAACCGTATTGTTGCATATTACACTTCATAAATTAGTAATCGATTTTCAAAGCTTTGTGACATAGAAGAGCTTCAAGCAATTACATATTCTCAAGCACAAAATAATCAATGGTTCGAAATACACATTGACATACACTGGTTGATGTAGATGAATCTAGAAATTGATTAGGTATAAACAAAAACAAATTGTACACGCTTATAAATTCTCATACTATCATAATTGATTATTTCAAGTTGGAAAACCTGTTGAAGAAATAATGATATCGACACTATCAAGCAATTTTTATACCTCATATCGTAATTATCGAAGAGGAGGCAGCCAGTATAATTGACAGTTTGAAGTATTTTTATAAATGTGACTCCTCTGTAGGCGTCACCAAGATTTATTATCGAATGCTCAAAATCATAAACAGCAGGAAAGAGGTAGATAAGGGATTGATTTCTAAGACGAACTCCTTCATATGTTTCATTCTGATCCACCCTTAACAAGATAGAGTTTAATGATCATTTTGAGAATTTCGCTGTTGAGATATTACAAAAAGCTGAATTCTAGCAAAATAAAATTTACTACTACAAAAGGGTAATTGTCTAGTTTTTGAAAGCCATCTCTTAATATTGGTATTTATTGAGCCCATACAAAGATTTTTCAAATATTTTATGTATTTTTCAAAAATAGCAAATAAAAATATTGTTTGCACTAAAATTTGTTGTGTCATAAATATAAACATGCCCCCTTAGGTTTTTATTTGTTATTTATGGTAATATAAAAGCTTTAGCCAATTGTAAACTTATAATCATGGTATATGAAATGGAATCAAAAATTAAATTATATTGAATTGATTATATTTCAAAACTAGTAGATACCCACCCGCTTTGCTGGGCATTTTCTCTTTTTTAAAACAAAGACTATCATGTTATAAGCCTTCAATTATCCTCCCTTCTGTTCACAATTTTATGAATTTTAATTTTTATCATTAAATTAAACTAATTTTTATACTTTTTGGATCAAAATTACCCCATCCACTGAGTTTTATCAAATTCCAAAACAAAAATCATTCTCTGATTTTCTCGATTTTTTCAAAGGGGTACCCCTGAAAAAAATTGCAAAAATCGAAAATTTATTTAAATCTCCAATTTCGATAAAGCTCAGTATATAAGGTAATTTTAACCCAAAAAGTATAAAAATCGGGTGCATTTGTTGACTGATCGAATCATTTTTGAGATACGGGCTAAAATCGATCCAAATATTGCGGTATCTCAGAAACTCTGCATCCAATCATTAAATTAACGGAATTTTTATACTTTTTGGATCAAAATTACCCCATCTACCGAGTTTCATCAAATTTCAAAACAAATATTTTTGTTCCGTTTTTCTCGATTTTGACAAAGGGATACCCCTTGAAAAAAACGCAAAAAAATCGAGAAATTTTTTTTATAACCAATTTCGATAAAACTCAGTAAATGAGGTAATTTTGACCCAAAATGTACAAAAATCGGGTGCATTTGATGACTGGTCGATTAGTTTTTGAGATACGGACTAAAATCGATCCAATTATTGCGATAGATGACGTTGTTCCCGATGATAAAGCCTCTACCTACGCTTCTGATGATCAGTGTTAGTAACGAATACAATATCGACTTTAATATAAGAAAATGATTATAAATTTAAGATGACAGTTTAAGTGCATTTTCGGTTTGAACAATAAAGATTTTGTTACCGTTATATACTTAACAGCTATAACAGCTATAATGTTTCATTCTTCGATAACAGGTTAACGTTCGAAATTGGTTAATAAAATAATTAGTGACTTTTAATAGAATTATCATTCAATAAATATTATTCAAAATGATAATTTGCCTATTTTTTTTTTAATTAAAATCAAGTATTGATTTTGTATCCGCAAAATTTCGAGACCCAGCGCGTCCCAGGCTTGTCAATGTGTGGACTCAGCCAGTGAATGGCGTATATCACATGGAACACAAAACTAGACATCTTTGTTGCAAAAAAAATTATTATTATAGTCTTTTAGGCAATTATAGAAAGTTTATAAGGGTCGAACTCACATGAATAGTTTGTTTATAAACATTTTTATTTTTTTATTTTTGTTAATTATTATATTTATTTATTTGAGTGTGAAAATATAATAATATTTATAAATTTGTATAAATAATATATCTATCTATATTAATTATATTATTTAATTTGACATGAAACATTTAAATGGTAGACTACAATATATATGCAGAGTTCATTTAATACAGTAAAAGATGTTACAAAGAATGGAAACTGCAAGAAACCGATCGAATTTTGCTAAAACGTCATGGGTGTGTTTCTTAGGTGTCAAATATCATTAGTAAGGCATGAGTAAGTAGTGCAAATGTTACTATTTGTTAATAAACAATAAATTGTTATTTAAATGAAACGATCAATGTTAAAGTCTACCTACAAAATTAATAAATATAGGCAACTTGAATTATGTATCCGTTATACATGTATTATAGTTTTCGATTATTTGACAAATACTTAACATTTACGCCTTACAAGTTGCCTATTTACTAATTTTTAAGTGAACTTTAACATTGATCATTTCATTGAATTAAAAATAATAGAAATATTTGCTTATGATATATGACACCTCAGTAACACATTCTATAAAGTTTTAGCAAAACCCGAGCAGTTTCTTTCATTTTCTTTTATTAGTAGCATCTTTTACTATACTAATTTTATATGAATACAAACAAAAAACATTTTATATTTTATAATATAAATAATATTCCAATTAACATCATGTGCTTTTAATTGCAACATTGTTTGTTTATATACGTTTTATAAACACAGAACCTACGTAGCACTTCGTTTAGTACACCTACGAGTACGCTTTGATTTCTGATCTATGAAAATATCTACTTATTTTATAATATGAAATTTTATTAAATTTTGTTTTGAGTTTATAATAATAATTTTTAATTATATATTATAAATTCAAAAACTTCATATGCAGATGCTTATATCCATAGAAACTATTCCCAGAAGCTTTATTTTCACATAATTAGCTATTCAACATGTCATTAAGAAGCGCGCTATTACTTATTAGTAATATTTAGTCTAGTATTTCTATTTTAAATGCAATGTTAATTTTTCGTAATTTGATTACAGGAAATCAATACATGTAAAAAATCGGAAATTTTCTCTTGAATTCAATGCACTATTTTTTATGAATTCTATCAAACTAGAGAATTCTGTGGTTCTTAGTGTACAGGGTGGACCATTTTAATATATTATACCTAAAAGTTCGTTTTGAAATTAACAAGCCAAAAAATAACTTCAACAAAAGTTGTAGAGTTTGATTGGGGACAACATGTTTTGGCTTCAGATTGAACCTAGTTCTCTGGGTTGGTCTAATAGTCAACTTAATAGAGCCTAAATGGTAAGTAAGAGATAGAAAAACACTTTAAATTAGAAAGTTGGTCCCGATAGAAAAACAAAAATTTTTCAGATAAACTATGTTTTCGAAAATCGTCAGCTTTCGGAGGAAATGAGACTTGAAATATATATCATTATTGTATTTAATCGTAAGAAAATACGCTTAAAATTTATCGATAATTGAAGGTCAAAGTCATGGACACAGTGTCCTCTGTTGCCTGTTATGGTCAAAAACAAGCAATTTCCCGAAGTAAGCGTGCTTTCTTTCAATTAAAAACAATAATGACATATTTTTAAGTCGCATATCTTTCGAAAGCTGACGTTTTTCGAAAAAATGGATCAGATGAAAAATGCAATTTTTTAATGAGAGTCAACTTTCTAATTTAAAGTATTATTCTATCTCTTCACATTTAAGATCTAAATTGGCTATTAGAGCAACCCGGAGAACTAGGCCCAATTTCATGTCAGAACATGATGTACCCCATTAAAGTCTGTAACTTTTACTTAAGTTATTTTTTGTTTGGTTAACTGGTTCACCCTGTATAATGAACGACATGCCAAAGCTAAATTCCTAAAATAATCCAAATATATTTATTTATTATTGTCTAATTACATTCTTATTGTTAAAACTTTTACATTAAGTTAAAATAAATTTTAAAGTTAATCAAAGGATTTTATAAATAGCTATAAGAATTATCATTAACTAATCCATGTATTGAGAATATATCAAAGATATATTTTATTAATTAATATAATATCTATGTATGTATGTAAAATATATCTAACAAGTGAAAGCAAACAATTGACTGAGTTAATTGTTGAAATACCATGCATAAATAGTATTGATTGCCCACATCAATACCATTCATAAATAGTATTGATTACATCACATTGCACATACATATACAATTTGTATAATACATATTATACAATTTAGGCCTAATTTGCGCCCTCACGGGTAAACAGTGATGTTTACGAAAAAATGTTTCAAACAAAAGTTGTTTATTTTTTTATAAGGGACAATTTTTACATTTAAACATTTGTTCTATCTCTAACTGTTTACAAGATGGGTCCGACGTCGCTGTAAAAGTTTCAGCTTGATATCTTTTTTCGTTTTTGAATTATCGTGCCCACAGACGGACGAACGGACGGACGGACAACCGGAAATGGACTAATCAGGTGATTTTATGAACACCTATACCAAAATTTTGTTGAAAGCATCAATTTTTTTAAGCGTTACAAACTTGGGAATAAACTTAGTATACCTTGCATATTACATATATGCATGGTATAAAAAGTAGGTAGGTACCCGCCTTGTTGAAGAGGATTCAAGAGTTATATCAAATTTAATATAAAATACATCTTAGAATATCTTACAAAATATAATTTTGATGTCGTATTGTCGTCGTCTGACAATGGCGTATTACAAAGTGGATAACAAAAAATAATATCACTTAAATATGAAAATCGACGATAGTAAAATCATAGAATCTTAGTATCAGTATTCTTCAAATATAGATTTTGGCATGTAAGCATGCAAATAACGTAATTCGTCCTAATTATTTCAATCTATATTCACCCAAGTGTTATTTAATATTCATTTGCCCAAAAATTCCTAACCTCTTACGTCGTTAATATATAAGCCTTTAGCCTAAGTGGCTGAGCGGACTAGGGCGTTAGACCGTTTGTCTACTTAGACTTTTCTATCAAATACAAAATGTCTATGATCTTTTCTTTATTGAATCATTAAAATTCAATCGTTTCTTAAATATTAATAATTTATCACTTCGACTTTATTTTTATGGTAGCTTGAAGTTCACTTTAGGTTAAATTTAACTCTCAATCCCTATATTTAACTCAAATATTTAAACTGAACCAAAAGAAATATTTTACATCACGCTATTTAATGCAAAACCTACTCTTTAAACAGGAAGGTAAAATTTGATGTGGTCTTTCATTGCTGAGATGTCGTCGGTATTTGATGGATGTTGAAAAGAAATTACAGGTAATTGAATAATACATATATAGTTTGTATTGAAAAACAAAATTTTATGAAGGTCTTATATAACGATAAATTATGCAGAAGGTATTTTATTAACAACTAAAAACTTTCAAAGGATTTTGATTGACAGTTTTATACCTATTTATAAAAGAAAATAGTCTCATCATCATCATTTTCTGCTTACCTATTCTCACCGTACATGCTTTTTATTTCAAAAGTTTCCATGGTAATGACACACTACTTTACTAATATAACTTTCTCGATGGACATATAAGTCTATAGTTTGTATATAATGTTTACAGTTTCGTTTTTTGTTTTCACAATTTCGCAATTTAATGGGTGCGTTTGGCAGAAAAAAGCGCTTGAGAGCTCTTACTAGCGCTGAAAAACAAACTGTACAGTTTTCGGCCAGGACATGTTTGCTAACTTCAATATCTTCCATCTCTTCTTCATCATTCACAACATTATTTAGTATATTATTCATTATTGGTAATTTTTTAATATGAATAATTTACAAACATATATTTAAATTAGGTTAGGTTCCCCGGTTAAAGCTAACTTAGCGTCTTAGAGGAATATAGCTATTTACTATTTGACAGCGCTTACCGCTTAACAATCGCCATTTTGCTTACAAGCGCTTCCTAGCGCTTTTTTCTGCTAAACGCACCCAATGCAACAATTGTTTAATTAATTTTTGCTATTCGATAATTTTATTTGATTTTTGCTATACCAATTGCATGTAAACTATCGATGTCATATTTAAAATACGATAAAAGAGTAGCGCTGCAATCCCGACTCAGTAAAGTCTCTCTCCAGATTCAGTTGTCCGTTCACCTACTTTGCACACAACGAATATTTAATACAATATTAGAGCAACAGTTTGCACAGCTATGAGACACATAAGAAAATCTTACCCTAAAATGATTAATAGTTTCTATTGTTAAGGGCATTCGAGTACATTTCTCCGGGTATAAACCAACAAATAGAACCGAGCATATTAATTAAAGATAATTATTAGATTTTATTGCCTATATCCCCTTACATATACGAAACGAATTTTCATAATTTTTCGATAGCGTTTATCAAAAAAGGACAAAAAGTATTATCTATATCTAGTCTTTAAAAAAATGATAAATTAGTCTTTTATATAGACTAATGGGTGGTGCCCTGCTTTATAGCACATTACTTCAAGCAAGTTAGACATTTGATTACTTAAATTCTTCAACAAAGAGTTTCTCATCGTAAAGTTTTAGAGCTTAAATTTAAAAATGTTTGCGAAAGTTATGGTTTTTCGAAAAAATGTTTGGAACAAAAATTATTGTTTTTTTTTTATGAGAATCAATTTTCTTATTTATAGAGTTATTTATTTTATCTCTTACCGTTTAGGATCTAAATTGACTATTATAGATGCCGAAGAACTAGGTCCCATCTGATGTCAGAATATGATGTCCGCCATCAAACTTTGCAACTTTTTTTAAAGTTTTTTATTTTTAATGTTCAAACGAGAAAACGAGATATTTAGGTGTATAGATTAAAATGGCCCACCCTGTATATTTGTGTAAAAAATTTCTTATATTGAAACTGTTTTCCTCAGTTTGGTAACTTTTATTTCACCTAGTTTTTAATTTTTCCTTAATTTTCACATACTTGCAATCGGTCTACTACGGACTTATTTCCACAGACATATTCTGCCGCTGATTTACCCAAGTTTTTGGTGCTTTAATATCATTTTTACACCTAGTTTTTTTTTCGTAAATTATTTCCACTTCGAATCTTCAATTAATCCATATTACCTGTAGGCTTGACAGGCTGGCGCTCTAATGTTACGTATATTTAAAGCTTTTAACTCCTGTACAGACTTCCACCACACTTAATATTTTATTTATTTCTGCTATTATCTCTCAGTCTGTTTTCAGAATGTGGTGGTTACAAACACGTCAGTAATAGCCGCAAACTATTTTGTCAGCCATATTGTATATTATATTATATTCATCTATAACATAATATAATGGTTCTATACTTATTATATCAAACCATCATATACTTACATCCCTTTATTGCCGGTAAATCTGTCATGTTTTTGTTTATCATAGAATATCATCGTTGTTCGTCTTCTTTGTCCTATACACACAGTTAGAGTCTTCGATCCCTATATATTTTGTTTACTTATTTGTTTTAAATGAGTTTTAGTTAATACACACAAAACCGATAATTACACCTAGATCGCTACGTTATTAGAATTCATCAAAACACAGAATTACAGCCTTCATTTTAGGATTCTAAAAACGTATCATCCCCACCTTCACCCCCCCCCATATCCCCTTGCGTAGGGGTTACAAATTCTTTTTGTAATGTACGCGTCTCTTTTGTTTGATACTCGGGGATATATATACCTTTGATACCAATTGGGTATATTTGAAAATATTCGATTATTCATCCCCACTTTCTCGTTCCATCTTTCCACCCCCCGAAGGTAGAAAGTAAATAAAAACAATCCAATCATGTCAATATTTGAGTTTCATCGATGCACAACTTTTTAAGTTTTTAAAGCAGATCCTTTTCAACCCCTTTTTCAATGCTTACATAAACTCCTTCCGCTTGAATCACTCTATCTATTGGAAAAACCGCATCAAAATCCGGAGCGTAGTTTTAAATATCTAAGCATACATAGGAATTATGGACAGACAGACGGAAGCGATTTTGTTTTATACTATGTATTGATGATACACACGAGGACTATGTTCAATTATAAATAAAAGTATGGGTATTACTTGAAGTTACTGAGGTCCAATATCTAAATTATTCGAACTATAGGCAGTCCGCAACGCGTTGGCTAAGTCTCATCAGAAAAACCAGAAATGCTGAAAGCCTGCTTGCATGAATAATTATCCGTAAAAATTATATCGTCCGCAATGCATATGTTTAATTTATGAGAAGGAACTCATATATTTAGCGTTATGGACCCCATTACTATTGTTGATGAACTTCCATCGACTATATTTTTGAGATAGACGCTGAATTTTTTGAACTTTTTTGTGACAAATGCGCCTCCCCTTTTGAGAACACGGAGTAGTCTTACGATTGAGGACAATAACAACTATGCAATTTTTATTGGCCGCAGACTTAAACCGTGGTATGGATTTGAATCCAGCCTTGAAATATTTCAAAATATGTATGTACAATACAATGTACTGAGATAGACCGCGACAAATGAGGTTGCTTCATTTTCTCGCCTCTAACTAGAAGAGGGCAGAAAAGTATTCCATTTTTTACTAAAATGTGATAAAACTTATATGTCAATATTTTGTGTAGTCCCCGCGATATCAAACTTTCCATTGGAAGAGCACTTCTAAAACATAGAAAAAATCGCGTTTGCTTAAAAACAGATCTTTCTTGCAAGCCTTTAAGCCCTTGCAATACTTTTGTGTATTATTTTCCGATACTAGGCGCTATCATAGAATGAATGAATAGAATTCATTTAGTAAACATCACAGAACCGACAAAATTTTAACTGTTACTGGTGCAATGTGAACTTAATAGCACCTAATTAACTTTCGTCTTAATATTCTTTCAGCGATCTTAAAGCACAATAAATATCTTTGTTTATATAATGTATATATTGTATAGTAATATAGTAGATACTGTGATTATAATTATTTAGATTTTCTTTATATATATATATACAAATATAAATATACTTTCTTTACCAATTTCCTTACATCAATGTAATCCTCTTTCAATAATAATAAATAAGAGATTTTACTCGTAATTATGATTATAATTATAATATATATAAAAAAAAACTTTGATGAATTTTATGTAAGAAGTTGTAAGTAATGTACTTATTTCCTTGTTATTATTTGATTTTAATTGGATTAGGTTGCTTATATTTCTAGAATTTGTATACTGGCTGCGTCAATACTCTCTTTAAATGAGGTATGCTTGAAAAGTTCTGCTAATACTATACTAATATCGTCGAAAAAAGAACGATACGTAGAATTCCTAAGAAATTTCCGATGAAAGGCATGAATGTCCCCAGAATAGTTCAAAGTTTTCAACACGGGATCCTATAAAGAGAAATTTCATCTACGCCCGTTAATATTTTCTCATTTAACGGGAAATTGCTTAAAACCTAAGGGAAATATCGAATAACTGCAAATAAAGTCATATTACCACAATTTTTCCGTAAATTTTATGACCGACATCACAAATCCCTGAAAATTCGAAAAAGCTCCTCAAAATTACGTTCTTCAGTTCTATTCTATAGAGTTAGCGTTTTTTGTATTCGACGTAGAATTGCTTGAAACCTATGAACTCAATTTGCATTTTTTTGTTCTATTACATTTTGGGCAGTATTTCTTACAATTTGTGTAGTATTATTTTTTGTGACGTGGAGACAAAGCCAAAGGCCACTACAAGGTCAAGGTCAAGGGGGAACCCCTTTTCGAGCAAAGCGAGTTCACTGTTTATATACCATCATAAAAGTGACCATAACAGTAAAAAACAAAATCAAATGCGAAAACTAGGAACATTTTAATTAAAAAATTAGTTCATCCATTAGCAAACTGCACTATCATGCAGAAAGACCTTTCAAATCTTTAGCATCCTACTTACTTGGGGATGAAAAGAAAAATAATGGCAAATATATATTAATGAAAAACAAGGAAAACAAATGTGAATGGCCTGTCATTTTCAGGAACTTCAATACACAAAAAAATATCGTTGTTATTATAATATTAAAAGCTTTCGAAAGATGTCTGTGAAAATATTAAGTATTTGAATCCTAACACTACTCTAAACTACATTTTGAAAGTATAAAATAAAATTTCGTTGAAATAATAAGAAATAAATACAATTCCTATTCGGGAATCAAAGTTACATAAATTTCATTCAAACAATCCTTTATTTTATCCTTAAAAGAAACTATTTATTAACATTTAAACCATAAATTCATTTTCAGAGACAGATCTTTATTTGAAAATATTATATCGTATCTCGTAATACTAAAGGATTTGACAGGAAATGATTTGATTTTGGTACTTTCATAAAAGCTTTCAATATTTTCTTCTGTGTAGTTATGGCTACTTTTTTACTAAGCTTCAAGGAAAACATCACTAAGAAGTTCCGAATGGCATAATCTTAAAATCTCCAAATACAGTTTTTGAACTAGCAATGATCTAGGGAACTGAAACATAACTCCATCCAAGCGACTGGATCATAAATCTTTTTATATTCATGTTTATGGCATTAAAAATCATAAGGGGCATTATTGGACACCCATACAGTCAAGAATTTAATAACATTCAATAACAACAAAATACTTACCTACCTCAAGCACAATAATAAAAATTCATAGCAGGTGATTAAGATAATTTTATGCTCTTTTTTGGTAGTATACAAACAAAACCAGCTTTTTGATTTTATTATTCTTTTTGTGTCTGATATTTATCACATATATACATCCAAAACCAAACCCGTCGTCAATGAAACCATCGTTTATAAATTAATTGATTTTTTTACTTTTTAGCAATGAATTGTAATTATTTTTTATTTCAATAATGTCTCGTAGTCAAATCGGGGAGTTATTAGGGATAGACTCATAAATGTTACTAATCAAATCGAAATCTTCTATCTTAAATTATTTTTAAATTTCCAGAAATTTGAAGAGAAAATTCATTCAAACAATATTTTGATAGTATCAGCAGCAGGTACCAGTTTTTTGTTTGTTTAACGAGAGATTTATTTGTGTCGAGACTTTCTTCAACAAGCGAAGATTCGCTCATCCTAAGGGTGGTATTGAGTACCAAAGATCAAATTTTGAGTTGAATTGATTCAGAAAAACGAGGATTGAATGAGTATCACTTAAAGTATATAAAATGCCAATCAAAATTTAGGAACGATATTCTATATTTTTATTAAATTTTTATCGATAATTGTTTTAAAAAATTGAAAGAAACCTTAAGTCAAAATCGTATAATTTCAGACAGGAATAAAAGCAAAATTTTAAAGTGGATTTTAGAGATTTGAGTATACAAATTGGACAGGATTTAATCTCGGACTATCAGAGAAAATCGTGATCTAAAATACTTCTGTCTACTTTTAATGAAGTTAAAAAGTGTCTCTGTTGAGTGCAAATTTAAGTGATAAGTGTCGAATTGTCATAGTCTTTTCAAAAAGAGTTTATCAAGAGATAGAAATTACACTAAGATAATTTTGAGATAATTGTGGCCCACTAACCCTAAGTTATTACATTTATGGTATTTTCCAAAAAATTCAAATATCTACAAGAAAAAAAAAAAAACAAAAAACTTACCTTTATTCTCAAAACTAATCTAGATTGAAAAATTTCATCACATTAGCACAAATTTTTCAGTTTTCACACAAAATTAACACATGAATAATGACATCACACAGAGCAAAAAAAATACACAGACATAAAAAAAAAAACAATGACGTAACAGTTTATTTACGTTAGTGACAAACTGTCAACATATATTAAATAACGTTTTTATTAAAATTGATTCCATTGATTTGCTATTGATCTATGTGATCGGTATCAAGAATATCAACTACAATAATCAAACCAATTACTAGTTATAATAAAATAGCCGTATAGTAAAACGTAGTAAAACTGTTACACGGATAGTAAAGCGAAATCGTATATATCAACCAACGGTTTGTTGTTTGTTTACCTATTGTTTATATGTTTTGTGTTGTATTGTTGCGCTTTTACACAACACATAAAATATACAAAAGCAGTAACAACACACACACAGTGAGAGGAAAGCACACCAGAGCTTTTCGAACTTCGTTTGCTAGAGAATGAGAATATACTGTGCTCTAGTAGGTAGTATGGCTTGATGATGGGTAGGAAAAGGTAGTCAGAATCGACTACTAAATATATATATAAATATATACAGGATAATTTTCGAAAAGTTTCCATTCTTATGTTTGGAAAATAGAATGGAAAATTAAAAAACGGAAAAAGTGTGTATAGACATATTTTTAGGAAAATGAAAATTTGATATTTTTCTTCTTTATACGGGTATGTCTACAAAATGAAACTCTTAAAGAGTGGATTCTTCTAAATATTTGGGCAAAGAAATTTCATTCCGGGATAGAACTGCGGGGGAAATACGACAGAGAACAACTGATGCTTGGAAGTGGTATTGGAGTCTCAAGTTTATTTTCAAAGCTCATATTCCTTTATGCTTGAAGTAAAAAGTCATGGACTCGTTCATTTTTCCGATATTGACCTACGGCACAGCGACTTTATTTTTGAGCAGAAGTGACTACAACTAACTTAGAACATATAAAAGGGGTATGGAAAGGAGCATGGTGAACATTAAACTTATACAAGAAATACCACCATCCGGAATTATCATCCGAAATACGAAAACAAAAGTAAGAGATGTAGTCACCTCTGTGATGAGACTGAAGTGACGATGAGTCGGACACATAGCGCGAATGAAAGACGATCGTTATACTATCCGAAGTACGATGTGGATACCGTACGGCCATAAAAGAAGAAAAGGTATACTAATACGTAGATGGCATGACGATCTGAAAAGAAAGTTTTCAGTAGAGCGTTGGTCTCGTCTAGACAAAGATTCTGGAATTCTCTTGAAGAGGCTTTGCCCAATTTATGGGATATCTATAGGCTATTATTATTATACGGGTAGGTATTCATGGTCAAGTAGCACTTACCTGTGTGTTTTTGGAACCACATGTTATTTTGTACCAGATTCTTCACAACTTGTGTTTGAAAATTTCTTGGCTAAAACTCAATTTTTGGTTCCTGATTTTACGGATTTCCAAGGCTTTAATTTAGCCCTGAACCCGTGAAAACATTATTATTTTGGGAATTTGCTGGTAAAAAGTTTTTTGGTGGAACTTTTTTGAACTTGAAAATACCTGAAATCATATATGAATGATGAGTAAATTTTTTATCACTTCCGGTGAAAAATTCTCACAGCATGAGCAGAAAATTAAAGCTCGTTTGGAAAATGTTTAGAAGTATGCAAAATATGAACGTTTAAAATTCCTAATTAAACGAAAAGGAAGATAAAGATTAATGTCGTCATTTACGGTATCACCATAGAGATTACATATAGAACTCTGTTTTCTCTGAAAGAGATATAGGTAACAATCTTTGAATGCTTATAACTTCTTCGTTTTTTAGTCAATTTTAATTTAACTTCCAAATTTTACTATGGTATCAAATCAACTCTTACGTTTTTATGGGTAACAAATTCGATATCAGTCAACTTTATTTTCCACCTCGTCTTTGAAGTATAAGGGCGGAAACTTGATGAAAACTCAACCTGTATATGTATATACATATAATGTACAACGGAATATTATGGCTGGCTGAATGGCTGGCAATGGTGGCGAATATGACAGAGAAAACGGGGGTTTTGTATCGTAGTTGTGTTATATGGTATAAAGTTGAAATGCACATATACACTATACAATACAACTGAGATGTGTGTTTAAACAAAGTACAATATATTTGATAATCTTGTATTATAGATAAAGATAGGTTTATATATGTATAATGTAACGTTTAATATGATTGGTTCAAAACGACGTTATATATATGAATGTATATGTTATATATATATATTGTATATAATATAAATATATAGTGGTTTTAATTATATTTGAGTTTCGAGGTGTCTACAATCTCGATTATCAGTGCTCAAAAACTATTGTAAGAGTCTAAATGGCCGCGGCCGAGCGGTCTAAGGCGTTAGACTTTGACCGATCGTCTATTTAGACTTAGGTTGCGGGTTCGAATCCAGGCAGCGGCAGTGTGAACAATTAAAAATAAAATTAATGGGTGCGATAGAATTGATCACATTGTCGTCGCTTGTATAAGAAGGAAGTAACCGAATCCACCCATATCAAAATGTAATTGTAAACATGTATGAAGTTAAATAAATAAAGATTAACAAATAATGATGTGGGTGGCCTCTGTTATAGGCGCACATGTCAGAGTAACGTAGGTTAAACCCCATCATTATTATTATATAAACTATTGTAAGCTATCCAAATTTAAGCCTATCTTATTCACACAGATGGAAAAATTTGTTCTTTAGAATTAGTTCTTTTAAAAAACTCCCGACAAATTTTTCGTGTACGGGACCCTAAGCTCGCATTTGAAACATATCTAAGAACACTTTGCATTAAATTGTCTTTTTCCTTAAAGCCTTCTCCAAACCGAGCCGATTTAGAAAATTATCGCCAATTTTTATTTTTAGTTCGGGTATGGAACCCTAAATTCGCACTTGAAGCATAGCTAAGATCACTTTCCATTAAATTACCTTTCCAACAAAACCAAAAAAATCAAAATCGGTTCATCCGTTTCGGCGCTACAATGCCACAAACAGACAGACACACACACATAGCGGTCAAGCTTATAACACCCCTTTTTTAGTTTCTGGGTTTAAAAATATCGAGCATCGTGCAAAACAACGCCCGAAAGAAAGTTTTTCTCAGAATCACTTTTTTTACTCAAACTTACGTATTCGAACTCTCTGTTATGTTCCTACAATTTCTACACCAATAGGTACATTTTCTATGTGCGTATTTTCGTATGTTCGTTCGGAATCTTTCGTCTCGATTATCTCGCGAACCATTTATGACATTAACACGTGTCTGAGCTTATTCGAAGTGTAATCGCGTATTTAGGAACTGAAAGAGTTTTCAGTAGAATTCTTTGAGCCGGAAACTGGAAAAAACTGAAAAAACTGAATAAACAGAATCTGAATAGTGGATAAAACACATCATTTGTCTATGGAGATAATGATCTATGACGGCTAACAAGAACTTTTTTTTAATGGTTTTTCCCCCTCTGGGAAATTCAGTACCCCACCGACTATGTACTGCCCATTTTTTTTTTTTTTAACTTTTTACCCAAAATATTGATTATGTTCCAAGTAGGCTTTGATTATATTAAACTCATTTTTTCGAAGGAAAATGTCGTAACTGTCATAATAAATTTCCTGAAAATTCAGGACTATATCCTTGAATGTAGATGTATATGTATGTAATGCATCGTTGTATCGTGTATCGTTGTATTTTGTATATATTTTTACATAAGCTAAAGAAGGACAACGCTAATACAGTACACCAACGA
Source organism: Chrysoperla carnea (assembly GCF_905475395.1). Lineage (NCBI taxonomy): Eukaryota > Metazoa > Arthropoda > Insecta > Neuroptera > Chrysopidae > Chrysoperla > Chrysoperla carnea. The sequence goes on from NC_058337.1 coordinate 112,405,363, forward strand.
CATCACATTCTGTATGTGGGTTTAGGAGGTGAAAGAAAATTGGAAAAACGAATAAATGTCTCAAAAAGTCACTGATAGATTATCTTTTGTCTAATTGTAAGTTAAACAACAGATAATTAACCAAATATTGATAAAGTATAATAACTCCAAAAAGTTCTTATGAACGTCTCTCTAAAAATAGTTATAAGTTTTACATTGGTAATATACAAATCCTATATTGAACTGTCTTCAAAGTGATGTTATATATTGTAAAGAGAAGAATTTTCTTTGGGCTAATTTGAGAAATGTCCCTATATACCTCATTTACCTTTAGGGCCTCGCGTTATTTTATTTATTTTTAATTATGTTTCTTTTAATACTTTATTTCTTTTATATAATTTATTTATTGAATACTGCAACACATTCGATTTGCCTAAAAACTATCAAAATACCTAAAATGATTCGAAATGCGACAATGACATCGAATAATTATCTAACCAGCTCACTAATTTAAGTCGAAACTTATCTAAGGTAAACTAAATGCTAATATTTTGTATTTCGAGATAGAAAAATGAGATTTTTTTAACACATCCCATTCGTTGTTCTTATGGGCCAAGGATCTCCATAAGGATAAAGACGGCCTTGATTTGACAAAGAAATAATCATCAGTTCATGACAAATATTTTCCCATCCTGGCAAGCGGAAAATTATGACAAGCAGAACTCGTTTTTCTCAAAATATGTTTAAGATCGTTTTTCAAATTTTCTATTTATCTAGTTTATCAAAATTTGCAGAAACTGCAATCGTTTGATTCAAGTATTTTCTAAAATATCATCCGAAATTTGCAGTATTGGACCCAATATTTTGAATAAATTTTCGACCGTCTCAAGAGCTATTCATTTAATTTTCTTTTTGTTTTTTTAAAATCAAAATTTCCTTTTTCATATGATACTGAGTGTTATCGATATTGTTTAAAACAATTATCGTTTTTTTAATTTTCTTAGATGAATGAAATCTATTGTTTCGGAATTCGATAATCTGCTATATTAATGTAAACCCAATAATCACAAAAGGTGCGTTCATTTGACATTGTGTCGACGACCGCCCCGAAATACTACATTCATTGTCTAAACTACACGATAAATAACTGATTTCATTATTTTCTATCAATATTCATACGTATACGACATCATATTCATACATTTCCATATAAATATTATTTCAATTTCCATATAAGTATTAGAAATCCTTCGTCCAGGAGTTAGTGATCAATTTCATAATATTAAAAGTTAATCATCAATCCGAGATTATCAATTATTTTATACGAATTTGAATTGAAGATACAGTTCAACCAAAGCGGTTGTGCTTAATCGATCTACCTTCAAGATATTTCATTCGCTTGGCTAGCATTTTCTAGCTACTCCTGATTGAAAAGTATTAGAAATAAAAAAAGTTTATTTACTTTACAATATTGAGAATCAAGATTTTATGTGAATTTAATAGATACTACTTACAACATATAAAAAATGACCGACTGTCAAGAAAAGTTATTTGTCAACTTCTAAAAGAATGTCTTGATGTCTTAGTGTAAGCACTGAAGATTTGTGTCATTGCTCACTGCTATGTTGCTTATTACATCAAGATTTTTATTAAAAATACAAAAAATTCTTCGTCTGAAAACAAAAAACTATTTAGAAACTGAATAAAATTTTCAAAAACCAAAGATTTTGAACATTAATCAATTTGGCCTTTCAAATACTAAAAGCGGCTTTTGATTGGATTAAGTTTTTTGTAACTAAAGCCAACGTATTTTTGACTTTCATTAGGATACGACGAAGATATCCCAATTTGGAACTTTGTGGACCGTAGAATAGAATATTTTTCTAAAAATTCAACCTTTTAATAAATTAGTTCAAAATTTAAACAAATTTTGTCAAGATCAGAATTTTGCATTATTATCGGTTATATTCGACGATTTGTAATTCATTCCGGAAATTCGATGTTTTCCCAAACAACTAATTTTTATACAATCTAAGAAAAAGAATGTGGCAAAATTCAGCTTTGACTTTGATTTCAGCTACTTGACTTTTTTTCTTATTTTCTTTCTTTGAAGTAATTTAAAATAAAAAATAATTTAAAAAACCCGACTGGCTATTCAATGATACCCCAGTTAACATTGATCGCCGACTTTCAGTTTTTTCGTCATCTTGTCGACATATTGCATTTTCATTACTGCCCCACCTTTAGTGACACCTGCAAGATTAACACAAATCCATTGACGTAGGAATCATCAAAATCGGCCTTCGCGTTTGCTCTCTAGTGTGTCTCAAAGGAACATACATAAATATAGCATGATTAACACATTTCCACTACTTCGTGCAGTCGGCTAATAATTAAATAAAAATCATTTAATAGTTTCAGAGAATGATAAAAAAAATTCACCAACTCCCATTCTATCTGTATGAGTATGTATATTGACTATGTGTAAAACTTTTTATGATGTGTGATATACTTGGTTATAGTGAAAATCGGGGGCAAAAAGATGATCGTAAATCGATTTTTTGTTGTTGATTATATGTAATTTTATGTTTAAAAACGTAAATATCTATCTGATTTGATATTTACAATACATACAGAATATTTTCCATCCGAAAGATGATGGGTTTATTAAAATATTTGAAATATTTTCCTGCTACAGCAATGATTTTCTATTATTGGTAGTAGTAGGTATACAACCTTTTTCTTGACATAAAGTTCTATAAACCTTAGAACGTTTACTCTTTCAATGAGGGAAAACTCCTTCTAAATTCCATACAGTTTTGAATTAGCTTCCGAAACAGTTATAGGAGTGGCGGCATTGGTTTCAAGAAGGTGGAGTCCTGATCACGAAATTAAGAACGATAGCTAGCGAAAAACTGACATCACAGCTGAAAAAAATGATCCACAATTAGTGGGATTCAAAAAAAATTCATTCAAATCGGATCAAATTGGCCTGTGTTATCATAAAAATCGAATTTTTTAACTTTATGACGTCATCAAAATCCAAAAATTTTAATTTTGCTCTATCACATCCAAATGTTATCCAATTTTGATAAACCATGTATGTTATCCTACTAAATTTGCTGTATATTTTTTTCAAATTTGTGATCAAAATAAACCTAGCTATAATATGTATCAAGAATGTGGAGTCTTGGTCCTGGAGTTAAGCAAATAAGTGATAGCTAGCGAAAAACTGGCATGGCAGTTAAAAAGTATGACCCAAAATTAGTGGGTTTCAAAAAAAAATTCAATCAGATCGGCTCAAATTTGAATGTGTTATCAAAAAAATCGAATTTTTTAAGTTTATGACTTTATGTAAATTAATGAGCGCCTTTTACATGATTCTTTTGTTTTACGTATAAAATATACGTTTAGTTTTGCACCTCTATTTATGTTGTTTGTTTCTCCAAAATGTTCTTCGAATCGTTCTGATCAAAAGCTCTGATGGCAACAAAATTTTTAAACGAGTTGTTTTCAGCTGTGGGCGATTAAAGCTACGATTATATTATAGTTATAGTATATGACTAGGAAAATGTCTTTCTGTGAAACTTTTTCAAACAAACAAAAGCGTAACAAACAAATAAAGTCACTTTTATAATATGTGGGGATTATTTTCTAGTTTTACTACCTTGTTGACTACCTACTATTAAAACTGTTCAGCTTAGAAATTCCTGAGTCAGAAATGCTCAAGTGGCAAACCAATACTACTTACTGCCATTTGAACATAATATATAAAGTATAAAATTATTAGAAAAGCTAATTATACTTTAAACAAAATAAGTATAAAAATTGGCATAAAACAAAAGCTTAAGTTTAACTCTATAGAGCTATTGTATATTGTAAGCTTTTTATTGTAATATACAATACAAACATTAAAACTGCATATAACATGTAAAATGTTTTAGCTCATATATACTTTATATTTGTAACAGAATACACACAAACGTTATTAAGATAGTTGTACCAAGTCTTATGGCACGCCATTTTACTATTTAATGTCCGAAAAAAAATGATCGTAATAATAATACATTATTATTATGTTATCATCATAATAATTCTCTATTTCCATTATGTACATAATTTTAATTCAATCATTTTTATTATGTACATAATTTTAAATCTTTATTTCCATTATGTACATAATTTTAATTCAATCATTTTTTTTTAATCTAATTCAAATAAAATTAACATATGGCACGCCATTTTACTATTTAATGTCCGAAAAAAAATGATCGTAATATTAATACATTATTATTATGTTATCATCATAATAATAATCATTTTCATTATGTACATAATTTTAATTCAATCATTTTTATTATGTACATAATTTTAATTCAATCATTTTTATTATGTACATAATTTTAATTCATATTAAATAGTAAAACGGCGTGCGATATATTTCCATTATGTACATAATTTTAATTCAATCATTTTAATATGTACATAATTTTAATTCTCTATTTCCATTATGTACATAATTTTAATTCAATCATTTTTATTATGTACATAATTTTAATTCTCTATTTCCATTATGTACATAATTTTAATTCAATCATTTTTTTTTAATCTAATTCAAATAAAATTAACTGATTTATTATTATGTATCATCATAATAATAATACATTTTTATTATGTTATCATCATAATTTTAATTCTCATCTCTCTTTTCTCATCTTATCTCATATCAATCTCTCTTTTACTAAGATTTATTTTACAAAATATAAAATATAAAATATAAAATTTCTGATTGAAAAAAAATAATAAATTAATTTTTTTCTCGATAAAAATTAGCCTATTAAATAGTAAAATGGCGTGCCATAAGACCTAACAAGACTTGCAAAACCAAAATCGTTAAAAAAAGATAGTCAATACCAAAGAATACAGATACATAGCCATACGCAACTAATTATAATATAAATATTTATTATCTATTATCTAAAAAATTTTGACAAATGTCAAAACAGCTTGAACAGCTAGCTAGTCATTAAAATGCGTTTCATAAATGGCTGCATTTACAGGACAATTTTAGTTCAAATTTATGAGGAGAGATTCTCAATAGGGGGTTTAAATACCAAACTTACCCTCCTTCACTCGCATGGGCCTGCCCTGAAGTAAACTGTAAAGATTACATGTTGAAGAAACCACCTTGTTCCATGGTTCATACCTACATTTTTATCTATAGTTTACAATATTTAAATTATTGAAAAAAAAAATACATAGTGATGAGAAATAACAATGCCATTCATAAATAGAGATTATTCCATTGTGATATTTTAATGCATATGGCTTTAAAAAAGACATAATTATAAATATTAAACGTTGGTACTATACTCTCGCCTTCTTTTAACTTGATCGTGGTGTGGCTTAGCGAGTCTAGTCGCCGTAAAAATCAATTAAAGTCGTTTTATGACAAGATAAAATTTATTATCAAAAACCATAACATATTTTTTCGTTAGCATCGTCAACCTTGAAGTAACCTAAGACGAATGAACGAGATGAGACAGTTTGTTGTAATTTTTACTTAAACTGTCTTCAGTTAAGTTAATTGTGACTAGTGACTGACTGACATATTCTTTCTATAAATAAATCTTTTGGAATGTTTTATTTATTACCATCGAGTATATGAGGAACGTTATTAAGGTCGACCAGACTTCTGATCGAAGATCATAGAAAAGAATTTGGGAAATCCAGGTACACGTACTACTTCGAAGGCAGTCCTTGTTGACCTACCACTACTAAGTTGACCTACCGCTAAAAATATACAAAGTCTATGCTCAAATGATTGAAAATTAAACGCAAAATGATTTAAATGGAAAAAATAATTTTGTTAATTTTTTACACTGTATTAATCGGAATTACAATTCGAAGCAAAGAAATACTTGTCGTATTATAATATTTCGGCAAAACTTTCTCCAAATGTTGCCGGGAAGTAATTCATGACAAATTTTACGACCTTATGATCGCTCCCAACACACTTTTTGATCGAAATGATATCCAACAACGATGTTTTGTTGGAATATTTCACGATAATTTGATGAACTCCGTCGCTTGCTCCAATATCTTTTCCAATTAATTTTCTTTTCTTTAATCAAATTTCACGATGAGTTCGTTTGTAGCCTCGAAACAGACAGATCGGCCTTGACTTTAAAAATGATCCAACCTTGACAACAATCGATATTGTCTCATTACCCCTAAGCACTATCAAGCTATTATGTAAAATTACCCCTTTGTATATTTTCAAACATGAACCCCACTTCACAACACTTATCGTAATGATTGTTTGTTTCTATTTCTTTTCCATACATAAATTGAACTTTTGAACTTTTTCCTTTTGTGAGCCACTTATTTCAAAACATATCATATTTCTAAGATTTTCCAAAGTGTTTATGGCAAGAAAAATGTTCACTAGTTCAATTTATGTAGGAAAAATAAATAAATAATAATCAAACAGCGGGCCTGCCATGACAGAAGGTTGGTCTAGACAACTTTCTCTTATTAAAACAAAAAATATTGAAAAATTTCAATGTTATTTGTACAACCTTGTTATTCGATAATTGGTATTGTTTTTTACTTGTTTAATTCAATCAAAACGACATCGATAAATAATCTGTTTGATTGATACATAACATGAAAATTCTTTAAAATCATTCTTAACTCCGTCACTTCACTACAAGATGCTGGTTCCAATCGCTGAAAATGTTTTTTTTTTCGGTTCTTCAAAAAAAAAAATCCTGAATTTATAATATTATGCGCGGATCCAGATAAGGAAATACACAATAAAATATTGTTTTTCTTATAGCCCGAATCGAATATCTAAAATCGTGTACAGGGATGAGAAACGAGTCATTCAATCACAGAATTAATCGAATTTTTGTGTCTATGAACTCCAGCTGATTTGGCGATTAGCTAATTATTTCATTTTAAAATTGTTAACTTACAATAATAATAACTGTACAAAAATTATCGGTGATTGAGTACAAAAAGTTTTCATCATGAAGAAAATTTATTACAGATTCTGTTTATGCAAAACAAAAATATTACCTAACAGCACTTTCCAAAAAGAAAACATAAAAAAACTTTGATATTTGACGCTTTTACGATGTTTTTAGAGCATTTTATTACAATTACATCAAACAAATTGCCTAGTTTACGATAATTTTAAAGCATTTTATCACATTTACGTCATACAAATTGCCTAGTTGACTACACAACAGCCGAACTACTTTAAATCGCTTAAACTTTGTTGCGTTCAACAGCCTCGAACATACTTTTGAGACGTGGTGACATCTATAATTGTTTAACTGTATCACTATAGTGAAATCGTTTATTATTACAATAACTTAAACGAAACAAGCAACAAGTTACAAATTACAACAATATATTTGCGTTTCTGACGTAAATCAATACTCGATGGTTGCGCTCATAAAATTGAATCAAACAATAAAACCATTAGCGTATCACATTAGTAGTCGTTATAGGCTAACCGTAGAATCAATAATCTACGAATTAAACTGATAAAACCAATATTAAAATAAAAATCATGAGAATTATTGAGGTCCACTTTCTCTCTCTTCATAATGATTAAAATGTATCGACATTTTTTCCAACCACCAATTATATAAACATAAAGGTGTATTTTCATGCTGACGCTTGACGCTGTTTCAGCGTCAAATTAGGTCATGTGGTCTGTTTACTGCTGCCATCTTTAAAAAACTTTAAACTTCACATCGCCGCGCAGTTTAGCTTTTTGTTTTCAGAATTGATTAGGATATCGCGATCGCAAGATACGGTGGCGCCGCGCAGCGAGGATTAGTGGAAACTATTATAGAGGATTTTGAGTTTTGACAGCTACACAAGTGCTGAATGTTTTTGTTGTTGAGATGGAAATTATCAAAAATGAAAAACGTTGTGGTGTTCCCCAGTGTGGGAAAACAAGATCTACAGGCGTCAGTTGTCGCACAATGTCGCAAAAACATGCTTGCACTTGCTTCCCGCGCCCGCTTTGCAAGAACAATAGCATTAGATTTTTTTGTTGTCATTGGCTACAAACACTTTGATTTAGATCTCATGAGGTTTCTCGGGGACGTTCGACGTTTGCAAACATGAAGATTTGATTAATAAACAATTATTTTGCTTCGATTGGATACCACAGAAAAACAAGTTTTTGGAACGAGAAAGCGCCTCTCCTTCCATCAACGGCCTTACTGATCCACCAAGTAGATAAAATATATCACCAATATTAATATCCAGGGCTTTCTCCATGTTAAAAAAACAAATAAACAAAAAAAAATGCAAAAATTTATTTTGACAACTTGAACGAAAATCCTCTATATCGGCCATATTGCATTCACACCAGAGCCATCTCTAGGTAATTTCGTTCGCCAATTGCTAAATAAATTTCTATTCAACTTTCGAATATATGTAACTGATAAACCCAAAATGGATAATCATATTCACCAGCCATTATGGATATAATTATTTATTTATCATTACCATTTGTTTTATTAAAAATGTGGTTAGGGAATTACTTATTTTAGTTTGTTTATCTCGAGATATCGACTTTCGTTATTAATAAACTCTTTTGTCGCTAATTTTTACAATTTGACGGTGGAGATAACCAATAAGTACAAGCGTCAAGGGTCATCATGAGGTTACATCTTAAAGTTTTTTGCTAGGTCGAAGTTACAATAAAAAAAAATGTTCATAAATTTAAATTTTCTACTGGACGCCACTGTTTGCAATGCGTATATTCACCTCGAGCTTTTAAATATTGATTGCACCGCATTCAGTCAAGATGGCGTTACTAACAACCGGAAAATATCCAGAGCTTTTAACAACATTAATATTGCTGATATATCCTAATTTTCAAGTGTGTCAAAGTAACAATGATAAAATTGTCTTTTCATTTCCTGAATTTCCATACAAGGATACAAGTAAAAATGTAAGTTAATTATCAATTTATTATATCCGAACCATACTTTTGATACCGGTTCGTTTATATATAACGCGGTAAATTCAAAAAATTGATGTTGTTTTTTAGGAAATGAAATTTCATGAATTCGAATCAGCATGTGAACAAGCAGCTACATGTCGTCAACTAAATGGTGTTGCTAAAATACGTTGTATTCGAGAATGTGTTTCACCATCGTGTTATCGAGATATTTATCAATCTGATCAGGTTATGACAAATGACTTTTTTGAAAATCACAATCATGTTTAAATATGTCAACTTCATACTTTTATATGTCAACTAATTCCGATCTCTCTTAAAACAGTTGAGCTTCCAATTAAGAAATTTGAACATCAATAGCATAATGAACCGGTGTATTAACCGGAAAAGGGTTCCAATCTAAACGTTTCATATCTATTATTGAAATTCTTGCAAACAACAATTCTAATAGAATTCACGTATATTTCGACAAATAACTATTTGAAGTATTTTATTGATCTGAAATCAATCAATTTTTTGATAATTATATTTACTCAAATTAATCTCACTTTGGAGGAGAACAAAGCTGTTAATCTGCAAAGTTCTACATTAATTAAATTTCCAATCTTTTTTAATTCGCTATAAATGCAAACTAGAGTGAATTATCCAATGGTTATCTATATACTCATATATGAATTTCGCTTCTGTTAGTTCTATTTACTTTAGTTAAAATTTTTAAATGCCGAACAGATTTTAGAAAAATGGAAATCTTTTTTCTTTTTTTTTAATTACAGTACTTAAAGAAATTCTAACAATTTATCAGAGTACGATTCAGTTCGGAATTTATTTTCTATAGAAACAAAGGTCTATGTAACACTAAATTCCGTTATATTCCTTATCTTTGTCTAATAATTGTAAATTGTTACTCAGATCTTTAAATTTCACTTTTTCCGGCATAAATGAAAAAATTCATCTACCTTTCACCAGGGCTACAATAGGGCAACCAGGGGCAGTGGAATGGGGCTCCTGTCAGAGGATGGATCATTTGAGTTCGTCATTGTCGTTAAGTTATCCGGATGTATCCATAGCACTTCTGATGTTCCTAAATATCCATTTCACTAAAGAGAAAGCTGCGAGAAATTTCTCTGAATTGAAATTGATCATAAACTTGTTTCGTAATCTTCGAAAATCAAAGAGCCCGCAAAATTAACTTCCATTAAATAAATGTCGAAACAGCGGCTCCAAAACAAATTACACAATTTAGTAACGAATCAAAATTCTTGTTTTTAGTTGGAGGAAGGCGAAATTGATGTACGTCTAAATTCATTTAAAGGATGTTTTGTTCAGAGATCAAGTCGACCACGAAATTAAATTTTAATCAAATCCTTAAGCTAATTAACACATTGCAATCTTAAACATTCGAAGCTACATTTCACTTTTCATATCTTACAACTAGGTAAAATAATAAATTTTAATATACAAATTCAAAAAATTAAATTTATGCAACTGTTTGTTTTAGGGTAGAATTTTTTCTTATTTGCTTAAATTTTAATGAAAGCGATTTATGGACAAAAAAATGACTGAAAGATATTTTAATCAAAGTGATTTATTGTGATAAAAATAATTAAATAATAAACTAAATAAACATTTCTCAACCTTAATCTCATTTGTAAATTTTTTTTAGTTAATCAATCACCATCACTTCCATATTATTCACGATAATTTTAAATTGGCACTTTTCCAATTTCGTCACAATTGATTGATTCAAAAAATTACCTAATTTAATCAGCTAAAATGAATTAATAATGTTTAAATTCAATTAATTTGTTTAAGCCGTATTGAAAATATTAAAAATTAGAAGTTTTCATAAACTACTTACGTTACCGACCACGTGCTTCACTTCATAAATTTCATCGTGTGAAAAATCACGAATCGAAAATTCAGTAGAAATAGAATGTCCAATCAAATTCAAAGTCTCTATGAAACTATATTTCCTGTGGGTTTTTACAGCAATATTTGATTTTTGATCATTGCTGGTTTCTTTCTTATGAATTTGTAATATAAGTTGCGTCCAAACTCTAAGCGGATTCAATCAATATCTATTAATATAAAAACTAAATTTTCAACTAATAGAAATTTCTTACTTTAAAAACATTAATTTTTCTTTCTTATGAGTCCAATTACATAAAGAATATTTCATTTTCATGCAACATATTGCGTTTATCCATCCTTCTTTTGTCAAGTGTTCAACTAAATCTGTTAGGAAATATTTTTTGTTGGAAAACTCCAAAATTACACGTAAGCATTTCCAACAATATTTTTCTATTTTGAAATTATTCTAAAATTAAACGATTCTATTAGAAACAAATAAACCGCCTAAATTGCATTTTCAACTCAGTAAATAAAATACATTGCGTTGTAGTACAGGTTTTGATTCATAGATGGTTCTAGCAAGCTTAAAAATTATTTTGAATTTAACCTTTAATAATTATTTTAATTTAATAAAATAATAATTAATTTTTTAACGATTAACCTTAAATTTTTTTTAATAAATTGAAGATGCTTTTTAATTCCCGTTTACTATAAAAAATTGAGTAAAAATGAAAATTTTATTTTATGAAAACTATTAAGAATCAAAATGTGTAATGTATTCTAGAATACATCACCTAACTATTAAAATTAGAAATTTCTAATCAGTTCGATTGATTAAAATGATTTTAATTAATGATATTTTTAGTCTTAGTTCATTCATGTAATTAAAATAAGATAAAAATAAAAAAGACATGTGTTTACAAAATTTTAACCTAGTTTCCCTATTATTGATTTCATCTTTCCTGTATAATAAGTATACTTCCCCTGTATGGAGTAGGGTAGAACATTATCTGAATGTTCTAGAACATTCTATGGAACGTCGCATTGCTTTATATGGGATATAATATACATATAATAGGTATTGATTTATAAAAAATTTTCTAGAATTTGTGTCGAACGAAAAAAATTCGAGAATGAATGTTAAAATATTCATATGTTGCTATTATTAATTAGAAATTGTTTTATTATTTGATTTTTGGCCAATTTTATGAATATTATGTATGAGAAAATAAAGCCCAAATAAATATTTTTTCTGTGATGAATTCTTTTGTCCATTTTATTCATGAGTAATGAAAATTAAAATGTTTATTTCTTTCATCAATTTATTTTTGATGAATTTCATATTTCAAAGTCATCCACATGTTTAGTTTAACATAGAAAACTTTGTATGATACTATGATTATCTTGATAAATGCTAATTATATTGAAATCATGCAATTTTATTTAACTATATTTTGTAGTGTATTCTGTAAAAACTTAATTTTAGTTTTAAAATGTGCTGAAAAAATGATTATATAAAATGATGCCCTATAAATTTCTTAAATATCTAATGATTTTAACAAAAAATTCGTCAAATTTCATCATATTTTCTCAACTATAATAAAAAACATGCAAGTTTAGTTATTTCTAGTCATGTTCTCTATTATTTTATTTAAGAAAAACATAATTTTAGTTTAAAAATGAACTAAAAATAACCAAATGAACAAAATATCATAATATGTCTAAAAATCCTAATTTGTACAAATGATTTGATGAAAAATTCGTCAAAAGCATCATAATTTTCTGAACTAAAACTTTCAACATGATATTTATACCGAAATACAAAAGGCAAAACAAAATGAACATACTCGTCCATTTAAAATTATTTAAAAAAATTAATATTTTTTAAAAAAGCAATGGCTAATATTTTGCCGGTAAAAAATATAATATCTCATCAGTATTAGTTCTCTATTCAGCATGGTGTTTTAAATAAAATTCTAAAATGTTCTTTTTAATGGTTGTACAATGTGTATAAAAAATAAAAAATGTCTGACTACATTTTATTTATGTAAAAAAAATGAATGAACAACCAATAATTTTCTATTCCACACCATCTAAATTAGTTCTAAATTCAAAAATAATAAATAATACAATGATTTTCTCCATATTTAACACTCTAATTAGTATTTTAACTTAAAATATAAAAAGTAAACGTTAATAATTTAATACAGTATTGGTCACTCCTGTATTCAAAGCTTCTAGAATGTTCCATGAATCGTTGCTTGTTTAATGGAAGCTTCTAGAAGTTGGCTGTGTCTATATAAACATCTACCGATCGCCCCACCAGGCATTCTGAATAAAGCAAGCGAGTGATACACAAGCAAATACACAAGCGATTTTTACAAGCTAAATTGTATAACTATTTTATAAATTCTATTGTGCGATTAATATTTCTGTGTTTTTTTGAATTTTTCGTGTGAAGGCGTGATATTTACAAGGTAGGTTGAGTTTTATTTCTTTCAAAATTTTCGTTTTTTGAAATAACTGCATAATGGTTCCTAGATCCTTTGTTATATAAAATAATTTAAAGTGGCCTTAAATCGATAAATTCGATAGCTAAATCATTTTCTTATTTTAAATTAGTTTCATTAAACTTGAACAACGTGTTATTTCAGTGATAAAATTATTTTACGAAATTTTTTTCAACACGTGCACTTAATAGAAACGCCTTAATTACGTGTTCATTATCTTAATAATTTTAATTAAAGTTACCAATTATTCGAATCTAATATTTTGTTCAATTGTTTTAGATGCCTGAAGAAATGCAAACTGAACAACCTCAAGGCGATGTCGAAACCTTCGCGTTTCAAGCCGAAATCGCCCAATTGATGTCATTGATCATCAACACATTCTATTCCAACAAAGAAATTTTCCTTCGAGAATTAATTTCCAACTCATCTGATGCTCTTGATAAAATTCGATATGAATCATTAACCGACCCATCAAAATTGGAATCCGGCAAAGAATTATTCATCAAAATTATTCCAAACAAAACTGAAGGCACATTAACCATCATTGATACCGGTATTGGTATGACCAAAGCCGATTTAGTCAACAACCTTGGTACAATCGCCAAATCAGGAACTAAAGCTTTCATGGAAGCCTTACAAGCTGGTGCTGATATTTCTATGATTGGTCAATTTGGTGTTGGTTTCTACTCAGCATACTTGGTTGCCGACAAAGTTACAGTATCATCAAAACATAATGATGATGAACAATACATTTGGGAATCATCCGCTGGCGGTTCATTCACAATCCGTACAGATAATGGAGAGCCATTAGGTCGTGGTACCAAAATCATTTTACACATCAAAGAAGATCAAACCGAATTCTTAGAAGAAAACAAAATTAAAGAAATCGTCAAGAAACACTCACAATTCATTGGCTATCCAATCAAGCTTGTTGTAGAAAAAGAACGTGAAAAGGAATTGAGTGATGATGAAGCAGAAGAAGAAAAGAAAGAAGATGAAGCTCAAGATGAAGATAAACCAAAGATTGAAGATGTAGGTGAAGATGAAGACGAAGATGCTAACAAAGAAAAGAAAAAGAAGAAAAAAACCATCAAAGAAAAATACATTGATGATGAAGAACTTAACAAAACTAAACCAATCTGGACAAGAAACCCAGATGATATTAGCCAAGAAGAATACGGTGAATTCTACAAATCATTAACCAATGATTGGGAAGATCATTTAGCCGTCAAACATTTCTCAGTTGAAGGTCAACTTGAATTCCGTGCTCTATTGTTCGTACCACGTCGTATGCCATTCGATCTCTTTGAAAATAAGAAACGTAAAAATAACATCAAATTGTACGTACGACGTGTATTCATCATGGACAACTGCGAAGAATTAATCCCTGAATACTTGAACTTCATGAAGGGTGTTGTAGACAGTGAAGATTTACCGTTGAACATTTCTCGTGAAATGTTACAACAAAACAAAATTTTGAAAGTCATCCGTAAGAATCTCGTAAAGAAATGTTTGGAACTTTTCGAAGAATTAACTGAAAACAAAGATGAATTCAAGAAATTCTACGAACAATTCAGCAAAAATATCAAACTTGGAATCCACGAAGACAGTCAAAACCGTGCTCGTCTATCAGAACTCCTTCGTTTCCACACATCAGCATCTGGAGATGAAGCTTGTTCATTGAAGGAATACGTCAGTCGCATGAAGGAAAACCAAAAACACATTTACTTCATCACTGGTGAAAGCAAGGAACAAGTATCCAACTCATCATTCGTTGAACGAGTGAAGAAGCGTGGTTTCGAAGTTGTTTACATGATTGACCCAATTGATGAATACGTCGTCCAACAAATGAAAGAATACAATGGCAAACAATTAGTTTCTGTCACCAAAGAAGGTCTTGAATTACCTGAAGATGAAGCCGAAAAGAAGAAACGTGAAGAAGACAAAGCCAAATTCGAAGGTTTATGCAAAGTAATGAAGGACATCTTAGACAGTAAAGTAGAAAAAGTTGTTGTCAGTAACCGTTTAGTTGAATCACCATGTTGTATTGTAACATCTCAATATGGTTGGTCCGCAAATATGGAACGTATCATGAAAGCTCAAGCACTTCGTGACAATTCAACAATGGGTTACATGGCGGCCAAGAAACACTTAGAAGTTAATCCAGATCATCCAGTAATCGATACCCTTAGACAAAAAATTGATGCCGATAAGAATGATAAATCTGTAAAAGATTTAGTCATCTTATTATTCGAAACAGCTTTATTATCATCTGGATTCACCTTACCAGAACCACAAGTGCATGCTGCACGAATTTACCGTATGATTAAATTAGGTTTAGGTATTGATGAAGATGAACCAATGGCCGTTGAAGACATCAACCCAGATGTACCACCAGCAGAAGGTGCAGACACTGAAGATGCATCTCGAATGGAAGAAGTAGATTAAATTAATTTTGACTGATCTAGTTTTTTTCTAATTTATAATTTTTTAGGATTTTTTTTAATTCTTTAAAATTTTCGTTTTCATTTTTTCATTCAAATTTTTTTTTCATAATTTCCACAAAATCATTTGCGTCGTTTTGCGTATTCATTATTTTTGTAATACTGATCTTCAATTCAAATAAAATCATTCCTATTTATTGTACATACTATGTAAATATAGGATTTAAGTTTGTTTACAATAAATAAAAATGGAATTCCATCAATAGTAAAATTTTTGATTTTTCTTTTAGAAAAGACCCAATTTTCATAATTTACAGATAATGGGGTAGAAATGAGTTCAGTCCATTTTAACGAGATTGATTTCTGTTGAACTATGAAATACTTTAGAAAATTTCTCTTTTTCACTGAAATGGACTTAACTCATTTTTTTACCCACCACCAGCACGAATCTAACAACTACCTAGTGAATTAGGCGTCAAGTTTATATCTCATCAATCGTTCTTGAAAATTGATCTAGAAAACAATTTCACTTCGATGCAAGCTTATTAAAAAAAGAAGGGGGGGGGTGGCCTATATTCGTAAAATTACGAAAAATTAACTATTTTTCTCTAGCAGAATTATAACCATTCATGGGATTCATAAAAGCTTTGAAAAATTTGGACGTAATTGATAAAAGAGAAAATGAATCTTTACCTTGCCGAGTATCATTAGTAATTTCATAAATATTACATTCAATGTCTCGGATATGGCTGTGTACTCGTAATTGAAATGAACCATTGGAATTTGTAAATTAGAAGTATGTCCTAATTTTAAAATTTTTTCTAACAATTTTAATCCTTCCAAAATAAGTGAGACATTTGAAGAACTTAGTACATCGAGAATGTCCTTGGAATGAATTATTATTCCTTCTGAAGACTAAAAGAAAATTGGATAGTAAAAAAATGTTAAATAGTTAAAAATTAACGTTTTAAGGCTTTTGTTTAATTAAAGCGTGTAAATTCTATTAATATTGACCTAATTAGTTTTGAGTTCGATTTTAATGTACCTTGACCTAAATATTACATTACATTTTACTTCAAGTAACGAGAATATTTTATTAGTTGCATTTTATTAATTGCCAATTTCTCTAGATTATTGTAAATTGTAATGGATGATAAAAATAGGTACCACATTGTACCGCTAAAAATATAAAGCTAATCAAGTTCAATGACTGAATTTGTTATAAAAATAGTAATGAATAGTCGAAAGTTAGAACAATGAGAAGTTTATTGCTCCCTTAATTTATATAAAATAATATCTAAGAAAACCTTTATTAGTAAGGTTTCATCATATTATATTGTTCTTTGGGTTTCATTTACTAATATTATACGCTTGTGGCGCCTGAGAAATCTTTTTGTAGTGCCATTTTCAAACAATGTTCAGAATACGATCTCCAACGTGAAGTTCATTTCACCATTTGTAGATGCCGTTAAAACACGGTAAATGAAGTAAATGAAAAAGATTAAACAGATTTTTTTTCTTTCATTTTCTTAAATCGTACAATTGAACGTAAGATGTAAGTATGTTTTCTCATTTTTCTCAAACAATTCGGCTCAATATATAATACACCCTCGAAGTCCTTGTATTCATAATAAAAATTGGTTAATTTTAAACACGAACTAAAAACTTTTATTGTCTTTTCACCCGTACAGTTAATTTATCTTATCCTTAATTTAGTTTAACAAAGACGAATAACTCACAAAGGATCTATTTCTTTTAACTGAACGAGTGCGAAAATTATATACTTTATTAATTAAGAACAAAGCACCTACGTGTATTAAGCAATCAAACTGTGGCAGCGTAGTAGGTATAGCCAAGAAACTCCTTGGCTATTAGCTGCTTAATATTTCGGATGCTTAGTGCTTAGTACACGAGGTCTCCAATAATATTTATTAACTTACACTTAATTGAATATCCAACTGTATGTTGCAAAGAATGTTTAATATTTTTAACGCCATTAAGCTAATGTCTTGTCTGTTGGAAAATGATAGCTTTATCAAATTATGAGTTACAATACTGGAGAAATAAGCGAAATCTGAAATAACAAGAGTAAACAACCCAGAAGAATTTAGATATAGATATAATTTTTCCACTTACATGTATTTCTCGAATTACTTTGAATTACACAAAATATAAATTGAAGAAATGGTAATATGATAATATCAGGTAATTCATCGACTATTATCCATTCTGTAATACATGTAATAATTTGACAAATTATGGATGGGCTCAATTTGTCAGTGAACATCAAACAGCCCAATTTTAAAATATTGAGAATAATTAATGAAGTTTCTAAAATATCGAGTAAATTAGAACAAGAACTTAAGGTTTTGGAAAACTTTACAAGTATAGGAAGTTCTGGCAATTGATCTGTTAAAGTATTCGATGATATGCTTCTTCAAAAGGTTTGGGATTTCTATCCACAAAATTTTGAGGAAACTGACATTAACGTTTTCTGTGCAGATTATGAATTAAAACCTTGAATGCGAATCAAATCCTAAAGTCAATTTCTCAAATTGTAATCCCTATTTGTTCTCAGGTACACAAGTGAAAGTGAAAATTGACTAATAACTGATTATAATTGCTATTTACCAAGAGAAAAAGAACGTAATTAAGAATGAAACTTTTTATTTTCTCTTTAATGTATCGATTATTTTAGCGGAACAATTGCGTGAACTCTCAAAGTATATTACCGTTTTTCAATTTTGTTAAACTATTTTCTAATAATTGAGGTAACGATGTAAAAAAAGCTTTTCGTAAATAGTTTTTTCCATATACTTTTTGTAATTGATCGGCTTTCCATAAAATATTAATGGCTTTTTGTGCAACATGCGAATTTTGTAAAATAGGAAAAAAGCATTCAATTAGTGTTGAATTTTTTGCTAATAATTTAATCAAGGTCGAATTTTCATCACGTTCAGAATTTTTCAACCATAACATTATCTGTTGATAAAATATGTTTAAAAAAAATAAAATATTGGAATTATTTAGTCGAATAATTCTAGCTTTCTCAAGAATTCACTTTTCCATGTGTATAGTAAGCTCCGGGCAAAATCCTTTGATAGAGTATTTTAAATACAGAGGGATCTATTATGGACTACAGACAAGTGAACCAAACTGATTAAATACATTCACTTGGATGAAAACTGACGACTTAATCAGAAGATTTTACTGTAAGATCTGTTAATTTATTTATGGACGTTGTATCTGGTAAACAAAAGTAAAAATTTTCACAATCTTTTAGAAGGCAAGTTTAGGCAAGTTTATCAGGCCCGTACGCGGGGGGGGGGGGGGGGGGGATCTTGTGTGTATAATGTTTATAATAGAAAAATTCTATAAATGAAAACTATAATCAAATTGACTTACAATTGTAGATTTAATGATATTCGGAATTTCTGGAATGGTGAGAACAGTGAATAGAAGAGCTGGATGATGTGTATAAATAGAATCAACTGGGTTTTGAATACTCAATTCAATTAAAATTTTGGTCAATTTGGACACCTCATTATTGTCTTTTGTAATGCATAATATGTGCGTTGTCTGTAATGTAAACAATTGATTATATGAATATGGGAAAGCTATGATATGGATATTTTCGACTCGCACTTACCGCAAATGAAAACCATAAGGCACGGATAATATACACGGGGAAATCGTGAGGAATTTTCATTTTCATTATCATATGTTTTATATGTTGTATTGTAAAAAACGATTTTAGGTGAAAACTAAAAAATATAGAAATGAAGTAATTTTTTAGAGTTCCAGAGTTCAGAGTTTTAGAGTTCATATATCTTACGACGTCATATATTTTACGATGACATATGTATATACGTATGACACACCGCATTCGGTGCCGAAAAGCATAAATTACGATTACAAATAATTAATACATACTTTTTACGTTTTGCATAAAAATATGCAAATAAAATTAAAACATGGTACGTATTTATTGAAGCCATTTCTAGACAAATATTCGGCCAAAACATTGGTAATTCTTTTGTTAATCCTTGTATCCCTAAACGAACATTTTCTCGGAAACTCTCTAAATCACTGATTTTAAACTCAGATTGTGATGCATATATCAATATTTCTGACAACAAACTTAACGATTTATCTGCTTTATTGTGGCTGAAAGTAAATATTTAGTCAATGTATCTTAAACATGGGAAATAAATAAACGATTCAATTGAACATACCCACGATTCATTCTTACGGATAAAAACGTTAAAATATCTTGTTCCAATAATAAATGGGATAAATAATTTAAATTGGTAACATTTATTCCGAATTTGTATAATTTCCGTACACAAGTTAAGTAAGAATAATCTAAAATCCAATTTGATTGAGAATATGGTAATTTCTAGAAATATGAAATTAAAAATTAAGTATACTTTCATTGAGAACGCCCTGTTGAAAAGATTCAGTTGAATTCTGAATAAAAGGAATAAACTCTTTTTCTATTAAAGCATCTAATTTCTATTCATATCGAATCGAAATAGATCTTTTTCACATTTTTTTTTCTATTTTTAAATGAAAGTAAATGTCTCGATAAATGGGCTAATTTTTTCCCCGATTTTTTGGAGCCATATGACCGAGAAAACAGGCAATGAAAATCATTAAAATTCAAATTGGCGAAAACGATCCGGAAACACACGATGTTACACGAAGGTAGGTTTGACGTCATTTAAATTTGATAATAATGATATATAATTAATAGGACTGTTGACACTGTTTTATTTTCATTGCTTGTCGGATTGACACCACAGATCACGTGTGCGGTGGAGCCAAAAAAAATCGTTTGAAATTATTTCAAATATTGTGACTTTTTTACAATTTTTTTTTTTCATAGTGTTTTTATTGTTAAAAATGTGTAATTTTCGGGTTACAGGCTCTACTAGACCTATATTTTCATAAAAAATTATCAAAAAGCATTTCTGTTTTTCATGAAAAAGGTCTATTCCATTGGATTTTTAAACCAAAGTGTTTGAAATATTATAAGCATTCAGAAGACATCTCTTAATTTTTTTTCGGGTAAATTTTTGTAAAGTTAGATTTAGTACATACTTACCAACACATATGTTGTGGCGTGAATTTTTATAAAATCAAAAATAATTAGAATAATTTGTTTAGTAGAACTTTCAAAAATCTCTTCAAAATTTGTACAACAACTATAATATTAAATTCAGAATGGATAATTAAACAAAGGACCTCTCACTAAAACAAATGCTAAAAGAATTTCACTAAATTCGCTGTTGGATGTGTCGTATCACAGGAAAAAGTTTCGAAATCGTTTGAGTAAAAATACTCGTGATAAACAAACTTTATTAACTCTCAAAGAATTTTTATTTTTCCGACTCATTTTTATTAAATCCTAATGAAAAGTCATTGCGATAAAATTAAAAAATTGCGAATTTAACTGAAATATCTTTCATTATTGTTTTGAGAAGTTTTTTTATAACTTACTTTAAAGCAAGTAATGAAATTTTACACAATAAATTCATTGCTGATGTATTCCTACAATTATTAAATAATTCCAGAATTCGAACAACCACAGAAATATCATTTTCTGTGATCTGAAACACTTTGCCTGATTTAACACAACATAACAAGTTATGGAAAAGTTCCCAAATTTGAATTTCATGCGGATGACTTTTTATGATCATTAATATTGGTAACAAAATTTGTGATAAACTACCATTAATTTGAATTTGGAAGTTTTGAAATCTAAAATTTTTGTTTCTTGATTATTAATTACCAAAACGATAAGAAATTCAAAACTTACCCATCAATTAAATTCGCTAAAAGTTGTATAAATTGTAAAATTATTTGACCGGGATCATTATTATTTAAAAATGGGAGTATACGAGTTACTTGATTTAAAACATTTTCACCGCATTTTATATAAAATAATTTGATATTTGTGAAAAAATTTAGGAATTTTATTATCTCCCTAAAATTCATTTTGAAAAAGTTAATATTGAAATCAGAATGATAACTTTCTGCTAGGATATAATTTATAAAAGAAATAAAACAAAGAAATAAAATAAGATTTACTTTTGTAAATTAAAATCTGAATTTCCAATAAGATCGCAAACAGTATCAATAATGTACGCCTCAATTAAGGATTGAAATAAAGGTTTACTCAATTCCTTTGCATTAATAAAATTTGTAATCATGAATTGTAAAGCATTTATCTGTAGTTTAACATCGTGTGATGCTAATAATTTTTTTATACCAGCAATATTTTCGTCGGAGAATTCCATAATGTTTTTAATCAAGCAAATGGATAAATTTACCCTAATACAATTCTGTATAACTTATATTTTAATAATTATTTTTTAATACGTAACATAATTATATTTTAATTACAAGTACCAAATAACTAAGTTTTAAAATAGTTATGTGTTTACCGGAACTACCGGTAACAATTATTCTGTTTTATTTTTCTACCACTGCATAACAGACGATTGACAGTTCGTTAGTTGATAAAGTAAAGTACAGATGGCACTGTAACAAACACTGAAAATATTAAGTTAATCTACTAGTCTATAATATATAAGTCTATTCAAATAATGTGGCTCATGTAATTGGTCGAGTTAATAAGAAATTTAGGATAGAGTTATATAAAACTGGAGATCACACTTTTTATACCATGTATATATGAAATATATCAAGGTATACTAAGCTTAGTCCCCAGTTTTTAACGCTTAAAAATATTGATGCTATGAGCAAAATTTTGGTATAGGTGTTCATAAAATCCATTTTCGATTGCCCCGTTTGAATGTCTGTCCGTCCGTCTGCCTGTCTATGAACACGATTACTTAAAAACGAAAAGAAATATCAAGCTCTTTTGATGACGTACAAAGCGAGGCTAAGTTCATAAATGAGCAACATAGGTCAATTGGGTCTTGGGTCCGTATGCCCGATCTTATTAACCTTTAGAAGTAGAACAAAAGTTGCAATCTAAAAAATGTTCCTTATTAAAAAATAATCAACTTTTGTTTGAAATTTTTTTTCATAAACAATAGTGTTTACCCGTCTGGGCGCGAATTATATAGTATGGATGATTATATGGAAATATCAGCTATGTGCGAGTGTGACATGTATGTATATGTGACCACCTAAGAGCGGCTTCCTTTCCTAACTGACATGACGTAAAAAGACAAGGGATAGAATAATCAACATGGTTTTCTCCTTGTCTTGAATTATTTATTATTAAATTAAATTAAAATCGATCATCCAATTGGGAACCAATTATACCTATGTCTAAAATAAGTTGATACTAATTATTTCTATGCATAAACAATTCATCGTTAGACATTTGATATATTTTAAAATTGAATAAAAAAAAAAAAAATTAACAATGCGAACACGAAATGGCAGTATATTTTATTTGACGAATTGCCTGACCTTTTATTTTTCTAGAAATTTCATATAAATACTATACTTTAGTGTGTTCACGAATGGAGTTATTATAAAAATTAAATTTATTTTATGAAATTCAAATTCGAATTTTAAATTTTTAAAAGTAAGAGTATAATAAAATCAATTTTTTGGATATCTTGGCACAATTTTGTTGGAGTTGAATGAAATATTTTTTGAAACATACTAACTTTGGGTCGTATTTTCCATTTTGCGTGTTAGTAGGTCGCTCATGAAACTCATTAGGCCGAATGTGGAACCCATGATACAGAAATTTTGAAAAATATTGCAGTAATGTTAAATTTGACAAAAAATTTGAAACGTATGTCTCAAAATTAGTGGAATTACATACTTGATATATTAAAATAGGATAAAATTTGAGTGTAATAGAGCAAAATCATTTTTTTTGGATTTTAATGACGTTATAGAGTATAAAAAATCAATTTTTTAGATATCTTGGCCAATTTTTGTAGGTTTTGAATGAAATTTTTTTTGAAACTTACTAATTTTAGACCGTATTTTCCATTTTTCGTATCAGAGTAAGTCCCTTTACAACTCTTTAGGCCGAATGTGGTAACCCTGATAGTGAAATTTTGAAAAATATTGCAGTAATGTTAAATTCGACCAAAAGTTTGAAAAATATGACCCAAAATTAGTGGGATTATATACTTGATTTATTAAATAGGATAAAATTTGAGTGGGATAGAGCAAAATCAGTTTTTTTTTTTATTTTAATGACGTCATAGAGTATAAAATATCAATTTTTTGATATCTAATACAATTAGAGTGGTGAAATTGCATGCAGCTGTGTGTTATTTTATCTATAAGTGAATTTTGTCTTAATATTTAGGCATGAATATTTCAAACACGTATGCATAAAAAAAAATTTCGTTTAATTTTCCCAAGTTCTAACAGAATTTATAAATGAAATTCGAAACAGAAGTCTCAAGTATGATCATATATTCACTTTTTGAGGAACTACCTTAATTTTTCATGCTTCAAATATTAAAAAAAGATGTTAGCAGTGTATGTGTATCTAAAATTGAAACATCAACTTTTCATTTCATGGTCATCATAATAATGGAAGGATTGAACATAATGGAAGTCAAAACAGAAAATAATAGACAATTCAAAGGTAGGTATATATTTTCAATGCATAAATTCATTGGCGTCTTTCCTGCGTTTTAAATGGTACAGACACAAACTTATTAAACTGCATAAAATTCAACAGATTTTTAAATTTTTTATTTTATAAACTCCAAGGTGTCTTTTTCAATTTTTCAAATTATAATTCGAATTGGATCTATACCTACAGAAAAATTTTCTTAAAAAAAGCTATTTTGCAATTTATTGTTAATGGAATATATATTCTTATCCCATTTTCCATCCAGCTAAAAATGAGTAGGTAAGATCTCATGCTTTCCCATGAAATGCGTGTAACAAATTTAATTTCTAGGGTGTAAATTAGAACAGTTTTTAATTTAATCATAAACATTTAAAAAAAATGATTCTGAATAAAAAGGGCACTTATCTGAATACAAACCGTCATGCCAATTGGTACGACATGTCATCAATTTACATTTATGATATTTAAATTGATATATCTTTATTGATATATCTCTATACCTTTATTTCCAAATAAAGGTTAGCGTTTTAGACACACATTGATATTTTGCAGAATATGTTGTGTTACGCAGTATTTCTGAGAATCGTGGTGTTAGGTGGTGTAGGTATGGGAGAATGTTCCCAACTCAAATATGATTTCGATGAAGTTTTACATGGAAAATTTATTCGCCCCTCATTTATTAGTATATTCATAGACGCCATTGATAACATTCCAATAAAATACAAAACCTGTTTACATAATTTTGTGTTACCATAGAAATTTCTATTATCCATTGCTTTGTCGAAATGCATAAAAATATTACTAAATCAAAGAGAGATGGTTCTTTAGAAAATTTACATTAGAGCAAGATAGAAATAAAAAACAAAATACTATATAAGCAGTAAACAACGTTCAAATTTTCTGAGTGAGAAAAATAATTTTAGCGAAATATTAAATTGATTTGTGCGAATAATTTTGTTGAATTTTGTAAAAGTGTAAATAAAAAAAATGAAAGCACCTGCAATTGGAATTGATTTGGGAACAACATATTCCTGTGTTGGTGTGTGGCAACAAGGACGTGTAGAAATAATCGCCAATGATCAAGGAAATCGTACAACACCAAGTTATGTTGCGTTTAGTGACACAGAACGATTAATTGGCGATGCAGCGAAAAATCAAGTGGCTATGAATCCACAAAATACGGTATTCGATGCAAAACGTTTAATTGGACGCAAATTCGATGATACAAAAATACAACAAGATATGAAACATTGGCCATTTCGTGTGATAAATGATTGTGGTAAACCGAAAATTGAAGTTGAATTTAAAGGTGAACAGAAACGTTTTGCTCCCGAAGAGATTAGTTCAATGGTTTTAACAAAAATGAAGGAAATTGCCGAAGCATTTTTGGGTACAACTATTCGCGATGCAGTTATAACAGTACCAGCATATTTTAATGATTCACAACGTCAAGCGACAAAAGATGCTGGAGCGATCGCTGGTTTAAATGTACTAAGAATTATAAATGAACCAACTGCAGCGGCTTTAGCTTATGGTCTTGATAAAAATTTGAAAGGTGAACGAAATGTCTTAATTTTCGATCTTGGTGGTGGTACTTTTGACGTGTCTATACTAACCATCGACGAAGGTAGTTTATTCGAAGTGAAATCTACAGCAGGAGATACACATTTAGGCGGAGAAGATTTCGATAATCGTTTAGTTAATCATTTAGCTGATGAATTTAAACGCAAATATAAAAAAGATCTAAAGGCTAGCCCCAGAGCATTACGGCGGTTACGCACGGCAACTGAACGAGGAAAACGTACATTATCTTCAAGTACTGAAGCATCTATCGAAATAGATGCCCTTTACGAAGGTATCGATTTTTATACGAAAATTTCTCGTGCACGATTTGAAGAACTTTGTGCCGATTTATTCCGCAGTACACTCCAGCCTGTGGAAAAAGCCCTTACTGATGCGAAACTGGATAAAGCACAAATTCATGACGTTGTTTTGGTTGGAGGATCTACACGAATTCCTAAGATACAATCTCTATTACAAACATATTTTTGTGGAAAACAATTAAATTTATCAATCAACCCAGATGAAGCAGTTGCATACGGAGCTGCAGTTCAGGCAGCGATTTTAACTGGTGATACCAGCGACAAGATCCAAGATCTGCTTTTGGTTGATGTGGCGCCCTTATCACTTGGAATTGAAACTGCTGGTGGTGTTATGACCCATATTATAACACGTAATAGTCGTATACCATGTAAACAAACTCAAACCTTTACCACGTATTCGGATAATCAACCTGCGGTGACAATTCAAGTATTCGAAGGTGAACGCGCCATGACTAAGGATAACAATTTGCTAGGTACATTTGATTTAACTGGAATTCCACCAGCTCCACGTGGTGTTCCTAAAATTGAAGTCACTTTCGACTTGGATGCTAATGGTATTCTTAATGTAACCGCAAAAGATAACAGCAGTGGTAAATCGAAGAATATTACGATTAAAAACGATAAAGGTCGATTATCACAGAAAGAAATTGATCGAATGCTTGCTGAAGCTGAAAAATACCGAGAAGAGGATGAACGCCAACGTGAGCGTGTAGCTTCGAAAAATAAATTGGAAACATATGTATACAGCTTAAAACAAGCTGTCGATGAATCTGGTGATAAATTGGCGACTAATGATAAGGAAACAATCAAATCTGAATGTGACAGCGTAATTCGTTGGTTGGATAGTAATTTATTGGCTGATAAAGAAGAGTTTGAACATAAATTTGAAGAGTTGAGTAAAAGATGCTCACCAATTATGACGAAATTACATCGGGGACCTACAAGTGGTGATGCTCCTGGAGGATGTGGTCCGCAAGCCGGTGGTGGGTATCCAGGATCACAACAAAATAGTGGTGGTCCAACAATTGAAGAAGTTGATTAATTTTTTTTTTTTTTTTTGGATTTAAATGTTGTTAATTCTAGGTCATTATTATCAAATAATATTGTTTACATTATATCAAAGATATTCTACATTATAATTATTTAAATAAAAATTTTCAAAAATAATTGGATTATTTAATCTAGTTTGAACGCTGTACAATCTCTCCAATAAAATTATAGGCCTTGACATTTGGATGATCATTAGCACTGTAGGAAATGAAGCATTTAAGGTAAGGTGGTAGGAAAAGAGTCAAGAGACAAAAATAGTTTAAAATTATCCAAAATATGGGATAAAACAAGTTCCAAGTCAAATATTTGATCGAAATAACACAATAACCGTTAATTTCAACTATATCAAATTTTCATCAAAATTAGATTTTGATTTTTTTTCAATCATATGTATCCTAGAGTGGGCGCGTCTTTTTGCGTAACGTCAGTAGGCGCGTGGGGAGCATTTTGCCGCCTCATTTTCTTTGACCATTTTGACTAGTAATATAGCAATTTAATATTTTTTCTTTTAGGATTTAAATAAATAAACAGTAAGTAATATTTAATCAACATATTTATTCAACTTTGTTCTATAAACTTTGGTTTACAAAAGACTTTAGAAAACTTAATATTTTTATTGACTTTTTTTCTCTTATGCTACATAATACTTTTTAATACGTGAGTGGGCGACACCTGATGGTAGAAACCTTCTTCTCCAGCGGTCCCCCGCGCACTGACGGCGTCCAGATTCTCGACAAACGTTGCTAACGAGAGTGGGGGCAGCTACTAAGAAGCGCAAGTCTAACGGCTAGTTATTTTAAAAAATATTAAAGGTTTTTTAGCGCGGGCGGCAAAATGCTCATAGCGCGCCCACTTAAAAACGGCGAGTTTAGAAAAAAATGCCTAGAATACCCTAAAATATAAGATCCAATAACTGTTATACTCAATTTTCCTGATTCCAGCAGAATAAGATTGGACGAACTTTAAAATTTCGGACACTTTTTAAAATTCGTTTCCACTTGGAATTCATCAACAGTTTTGTATTGAGGTAAATGAATGGTGTTCAAATTTGAGAGAAATTATATTTAAATTGTTATATTTCGAAGATAACTTGAATGAAATTTATCGGAGCTCGTTAGAAAGGTTTTTAGAAAAAGTCTATTGTGTTATGTGCCAAGTACCATTGCATATATAAGAACGGTTTTTGAACGTAGATTAAAATTAATTAGGTATATATGTTGGCGCTCCTACCTTTGTTCATCGAAATCAAAAGTTGTAGTAATCTGTATGTTACATTTTATAGTTATTTTAAATACATTTAATAGATGCCACTATAGAAGACTACACGATCTCTAGAAATTATACAACATTTACCATTATACGGCGTTATAGTCGTTATATCGTTATACATATCTTGGATCGAGATAATTATGTTACTCTTTTTAGTCAGAAAACCCTGCCTGCCGTTTATTTTAAACGACAGTCCTTGGTAGCAGAATATGAACAAAATAAAGGCAGGATGCTTAGAACTGCAGAAAGAGTTGAAAAATGAAGTGCAATTTTCAGCAGCGACTTTTCAATCATTTCGATTGTTGCAAACATTCGGTCCTATGTTGTCAAAATGTTAAAATTTTGATAAAGATAAATTCGTCTTTCGTGCCATGCTTAAAATTAATTTCCAATCTTTTATCACAAACTATGGGTTTTATAAGAAAATTGCAAGATACAATTCTTGTTCAAAATGGATTAAAATAATTAGGAAAATTTTTTGAAGCCAGAAAACTTATTTGTTTTTAATAATTGTTTATAACAAATTTTTGATGCACTATAGTGGTGAACACCTTCGAAAATTAAATTCAGCGCATAACTGGTCAAACAAAATGTCTTCCTAGATTATATATATAAATAAGGAACTTCTAGTTTTAAAAATGTCACAAATCTACAAATTAGCATAAATGGGCAATAGTAAAGTTAAATAAAAGCATTAAAGAAAGAATTTAAATAATTTTGTAAATTCATAAAAGAAGGAATGAATGACCATGAGATGGAACAAAATTGGTTATAGTCTCCATAATTCGATTACGGTTACATTGCAGTGGCGCTGAAATCATAAACCATTTTGACTTTATAGTTATTAATTTTCATTAGTATTGGATAACTGTACGGTTACTATTATTATATATTTTATAGGTTACAGCAATTATTTTTTTTTTACGTATATTAAGAGTACTTAAGTATCATAATAATATTAGATTCTAATCATTATAGAATATGAGTATTTTAATGATTGGATCCAATATGTACACGAGCTGGCATAAAAATTAGAACAAAATTGATTCTCTGCGTGCATTATTTGCTTAGTTAAAAAACTGTTCAAAATCAAGACTAAACAAGTCAAAATAAACAATTGACCGAGATAATTGTTGAAATAAACTGTATTGACAGTATCATCATATAGTCATTGTCAAAAAGTCTACTGGACGTCATTTCGAAATTTCAAAAATTTTTCTATTCCACCCTCTATTTAATATTATTTGGCATGAAATTAGAATTAACAACAAATTATTTGAAGTAACATACAAATTTTCAATCTTCTACCTTACGTAATTTTGGAGAAAATGGAAATTTATGTTTTGGCCTAATTTGCGCCCTCACGGGTAAACAAAGATATTCACGAAAAAATATTTTAGAATAAAAATTGTTTATTTTTTATAAGAAATATTTTATATTTTTTTATTGTAACTCTTACGGTTTAAAAGACCCAAAAACCTATTGAAAAAGAAGACTCAAATTAACTAAACTCATTTTTTCGTCCTGACCACGCTATAAAAATTTCATGTAGGTTTTGTATATGCATGTTGGTGTTGGCGCAGGGAAATTAGCAAATTTTTTAAAATTGACTTTATATTTTTGCAATTGAATCTAATCATAAATTGACGTTTAATAATCGAACAGTCGGGAAAAAAATGTAATCTCACTTTGTATGCCAACTAGTATCCATGTATCATTACTGTAGGCATTAAAAAAACTCAAAATGAATAGGTACTTGCTACAATATGATTGTATAGTAATAATATTTTTCATCTATCTAGACCGTGAGCCCATAAAGAAGCAAAATTTTCATGATTATTTTTGTTTGCTTTTTTTTTTTAAGATTGATAAATTTAAGTGAGGTAATAAAGAAAATTTAATATTTAATCGTGGTTCGTGTTTCGAATTCAATGGAAAATGAGTTTTTCTTTGTTTTTTCTTTACTGCACATGGTAAGAGATATGCATTGGCAATAAGTACGCTGGAGGCGGACGGAGGATAAAAAAATCTTAGAAATAGAAATCGCGATTTCCATAAATTCGTCACACCAGCCACGATCAAAAATTAATTTATTTAAATAGGTAACAAACTAATCTTTATTCGTTGTGTGCAAACTAGATGGAAAGCTGAATCGATCGAAGCGCTGCTCTCTTATGATAATTGCAATAAATCAAGGTTTATTTAAAATATGACAATTTTCAATTGTTTACTTGTAATTTGTATAGCAAATAAAATAAAAATTATTTAATAAAAACAACTTATTGAACTTGTTGCAGTAGAAATTGTGATAATAAAAAGCGAAATTGCATAAATAATATTTTTTAAATCAAAATTAAAATAATAATTTATTTAAATTTGTTAGAAAATAGTATTACATTTTCAATGTAAACACTATGGACTTATATGTCCACCCAGAAAATTAAATGAATAAAGTAGTGTGTCAGTGTCTCGTTACTATGGAAACTCCTGAAATAAAACTCATACGCGGTGCGAATAAATAGCAGACAAAAAATAGAAATTTCGTTTCATCTTGGACTCACGATCTAATAAGCCTATAATATTATATACTAGCTGTGAACTACCCGCTTTGCTGGGCAACATCCCCACTTGCACCCCTTCCTCCACATTTCCTTGCGTGGGATAACAGTTTTGTAATGTACACGTCATGCTCTTTTATTTGATACCCCACTTAGGTATATTTGTAAATATTCGATAATTCCTTCCCACTTTCTCGCTACACCTTTCTACCCTCCGAAGGTTAAAAGTAGATAAAAACAATAGATCTTTGAAGCTGGTTGTATATCGTGTCAATATTTGAGCTTAATCGATGCACAACTTTTTAGTTTTTGAAGCATATCCCTTTCAACCCCTATTTCAACACATTACTCTACTATAATATGGATGTATTATACATAAAAACCTTCCTCTTGAATCACTCTATCTATTAAAAACCGCATCAAAATCCGTTGCGTAGTTTCAAAGATTTAAGCGTACAAAGGGACATAGGGACAGAAAAAGCGACTTTGTTTTATAATATGTAGTGATTTAAAAGAGAAGGTGTTAGTGTAAATGACCAAACCAATAATCATCTCTTCACCTATTTATATTTCACATCCTATTCTTCGCGCATTATATTGTATATTATTATATTCACTATAATCTATATCGTATCGATACTATATTATAAGCAAGCACATATTGTATTGAGAATCAAATGTATATTATGGTATTTATAATAAGAGGCCGGTATTGATCATAGCACATCATTGGTAACATAAACTTATTCAATATTATTAATAGAGAATCCATCAATACAAATCTTGTTAAAACTAATGCTTGTGTTAGATGAATTTCTTAAAAATATTGATCTTCGTTCTAAATAAAATCGTAGCTTTTTTTGTGCACATAATCTATATAAAAACTAATAAATTAGCAACAGGCTTTTTAATTTGTTCGAATTTTGATTTGAGGCTTTTTAATTTTTTCGAAGCCAGTGAAGTTTTATGTCGAAGATCTGTGAAGATCTTTTCTATAAAGAAATAAAAACTTGAGGCGCTCATCATAAAAATATTAAAATATTTTGTAAATTGGAGTCACCATTTCCTATTTGTTGCACCATACAGGTGAAAAGCTATAGGGGGGGGGAGAGAAATTTTCGTTTACTTTTTGTGCAATAATATCCTTACTTAATAGATTTCTTACTTATTTATCGCGTTCCCTCCCTGTCGCGATAGGAATCAACTTTTTATTTTTCAACGTTTGTTATAAAATATATAATTTTCAAACCATCAAATGAATGAAATTGCAGGCTTTTATGGTTAATTTCAATAATCCTTACCAGATTGAGAATCTTCTTCATATTATTTGAACTTTTAAAGCTTTATCGTATGAATCCAGCTTTCAAGTATTATCCATACGTAACTTACACTCATAGAGTATATCGGTAGTAGGTAAAGTTGGCATTTTTTGGAATTTTGTTATGATTAGTTTATTATCTTGAAATTTTGATAGTATTCTCAATGAAACCATGGCAATGGGGTAAGGAACCCATCGAAAAGAAACTGGTTCTCACCGAGATCCTACGACACTTTTTGCTCTTTTTATTTAATCTTACTATAATTGTTTTTTAAAGATACAACCATTTTCTTGAAATTGACGACCGCATCCTTAAAGGCAACATTTTTTTAAATCATGTAAGAATCTTGCAGTTCGATCTTGCTCTAATCAAGCTTTGCACACATAGTCTTTGTAATGGTTTTGCTACGGCAAGTGTCGTCTTGGTTTTGATTTTACACGTTTTGAGAGATCAAGACCAAGATTCAATTTACCTATTACTTGTTATTTAACTTTTTTTTGAATGTCTATATAAATTGTAAACAAATTGTGAGAGATTACTATCTGTGAAAATGATGTAGGAAAACATGCCATATTTACCCGCAACTTGTATAATATATTTATAATATATGATTTAAAAAACAACAATTTTGAATTATAATTCTTATTAAATATGTTTTAATGACTATATAAACATACCTTTACACCTCTAAATAAAAAAACTGTACCTATAGGTACTTATATGATATGAAAATCATATACTTATTATTATTATAGTACCTATGTAGGTACTATATAATAATTTATAATCAAAAAAATATGCAAGGTATCAATTTAACACATACTGGTTTATTGATCCATGATCCAAGATATCATCTGTCTATAACATTATAGGTTTGAGGTATTACCTATAAAATACTAACAGAGAGTATTGCTATTGATCTACGCGCTAAATAAAACGGTCCATATAATGGGTGTCAAAATAACACTAAGAAATATATTTGTAATCTCAATGAAATTGGTTTTATTGGAAAGAAAATTTTATGCCATCAATATTTAATTATGATATCGGTTATGTGACTGCGTGTCGATGGCACAATCTGGATTTTCAATTTTCACACACTTTTCGCTGTAACTTGCCGATGTTGTATTTCAAGTATTCAACTGCATCTGGTTTATCAGCCTAAATAAGTGACTTTACATATCTCCAAAGAGAATAATCTAATAAGAGTTAGATCGCACGATTTTGGAGGGCAATTAAAAAATCCATCACGTGAAATTAATTTGACTACAAACTTGAAAAATGTTATTCAAATTTATTAGAATTACATATTTCTTATCAAAATTGGATATAATTAGTATTTATAAGAGTAAAAGGAAAATTTTTGGGATTTTGAGGACGTTATGAAGGATTTTTTTGATAACTTGAATGTAATTTTTTTTAATCCCCATAATTTTAGGCCAAACAAATTTAAATTTGAAAGCCGTAAACTAATTCAACTATATTAGGAAACAAATGTGCCTAATTTACATAATTTAAAAATCCATATCGCAAAATAGCAAACCCTTTGACGATAAGTGTATTTTATTTAAAATTTTATATTTTTATCCAGGTTTTTAACGATTGAGACTTCACATAATAACTACTTTATAGCATTTAGTTGTGATGTTATACATGGGTAGAAGCTCGCGTCAAACTATAATCCCTTCTTTTAGGTCGGAGTAAAAAACGTAGATAGTTTGTCGTAAAACAAATTAGATGATATATGGACCGTCATTTTAATATCTTTTGAATTAATAATATTAAGATTCTTGTTTTTAAAAATTTTATAATTGAAGTATACGGCTCTTAAAGAAATATTAAGAAGATCGAAGGTATGATAAAAACGTATATAACTCATAAAATTATTGGATATTGGTGTTTGTCGAATGTATCGATTGATCGGTGTTCATCTAATACATCATTATACGTAAACTAATATTTATTTATTAAAAAAAATATTTTAATTTATCATAATATAAAACTTTAATTTATTTGAAATATTATTTATTAATGTTAATAGAAACTATTGACAATGTCATTTATTTACATTTTGGCTTTCTGTCTTCTATTCTTTCGAAATGTAATTAATTTGAACTCTCTGAAGCTCATAACTCGAGAACTGTATGTAGTTCGGATAACTTTTAAATCAAATTGACCGAAAACAAAATTTTCATAAAAACTGGTGAAAGTTTCTATCGAATGTTTACGATTCTCTTAAGAGAAACAAACTCCTTCGGAAAAATGCAAGAAAAAATTCTGCCTTCAATTTTAATGAAAATACAAAAATAATGAAAATCAGATTAATTTGATCGTATTGTCTAATATGGTGTCAGTTCTTTGATTTTACAATTTGATTCATTAATATTGTCCATTTGCGTTGAATTTAAAATATCATGGATGTTTCGAAGCGACTAGAAGATTTTACAAATAGTCCTGTATGTGATTCATAAGAAAACCTATTTTCTTTTTTCTTAGTATAATAAAAACTTGTAGCCCTAAAAAAGGAAATTTTGTATTTTTTATTTAAAACTAAAAAACGTATGTATATTAATTATGATGAAGGCGATGGGAAAATCAGATCTTACTTACCATAAAATCATTTCATCTCAATCGAAAACTTAGGAGTGGGTCAAAATAAACTTGTAAGATTTTATTACAAATAACGGACAGGTCAAATTAAAAAAAGTTCTAAAAAAAGACGCTATACGTGCTTCTTTTTTCGATTTCGAGATGATTTCAACAAAGTACCTTAAATTTTAAATCTTTATTGTAATATATTAGCTAAATGTTCCGCTCTTGTTGAAAGTTGAAACTACTTCTAATTAAACTAGAAATTATGACTTTAATAATGAAATTATTTTCTGAATTATAATAAAATTAAATTTAAATTATTACTTAATTTTTTTATTTGCATAGAACACCTGGTATCAAATGAAAACAAATCCAGTTATTAATGCTAATTATCAATACTTAAATTTTATATCTAGTTTTTTCATCTATCTACAATTTACGTTTCCGTAGTAAATAGTTTGTGACTATTTTTTTGATTTGAAAAATTCTGGTCATACTTTTGAATGCGCTAACTTTTTTTAATTTACATCCACATAATATTAGTTAGTATATCGCATTTTATTAGTTATAATTATACATGTAATGGTGAAGATTTTTGAAGCGTAAACTATATTATTAATAATTTATTTCGAATTCCAACCTCATTAATTTATTTTATGAAATATAAAAAAAAATATTTTAAGTCTAGCAATAATAATTATATTATTATTATACCTGGATTATAAAATAATTTTTACATATTTATTAAACATAATTATATTTTTGCATTTTATTGCGAAAAAAAAAATTTTTTTTTTGGATATCATATAAAGAGGATTCTAGTTATGATCGTATGAAACTATTTTCTTGTAATCGTCGAAGGTTACTACGTTAAGATGTGTTTTATTATCTCCCTTAGCAATGGCACTTTCCCTTAGCAATGTACTTTGTGTGTGCCTTGAAAGGAAATTTTTTCTTTTACCTTTTTTGGAGGTTTTTTACCCTTAGAATTTAAGGACAATTTTTGTTAAACCCATGATTTATACCCACTAAAATTATATAGTAATGTAATTGAGATTTTACCATACTTTAAGTGCCAAATTTATGGAAATAGTATTTTATCATTTGCGTGTTTGTCGATAATTTCTTATCTGCCATATATGTTAAAAAAAAGTTGAAAAGGTTGAATAATTTTTTTTATTATACTCCCGTTTTGTAATCTTTTAAAAATTGAAAAGTTTAAAAATACAATTAAAACGATCGGTCCAGAACTACAATAAAATTTCTAACTAATATCGAGAACTTACAATAAAATTTCTAACTAATATTCAAAACTTTGAAAAACAAAAAAATACCCATATTTTTTTTGATAATTTATCAAAGGAAAATTGTACAAAGTTCGTGAACGTGAATTCAAATAAAAATAGGCAAATAAATCAATGAAAATTGTTTGATATCTTGTAAAAAGTTCGTGAATTCACATACGCCAACTGTCCTATACAACAAACTTTATGGTGGAAAATAGAATTAAAAACTTATTAATCAAATAAAATTATGGTAGAATCGACTTGAAGAACCTAAAAAAATATAATAGAAATATGGTTTTGTAAACTAAAACGAAGGACCTCACACGATTGCAATTTAGTTGGAAAGATGGATGGTAAAGAACTAGTTTGTTACAATTTATTTTCTAACAATCTTGATTCCCGCCCGCTTGACCGGGCTTAAAAGTAGAGTTGATCTCACTTATCCCCCTTCCGAAACACTATCCTCAGTTTTAAATTTTGTTAAATATAAAATAGTCATAATTTATTGAGTATATTAGAAAAGATGGCCATGAGTTGTTTGGGTTTTACTATTTTACATTTTTACAGAAATATTTAATTTATGGTTCAAAATGATGATCATAGATGGAGCAGTAAAATGTCAGATTAAATTTAATTTCTTTTAAATATGTCTTTTTAAATTATAGCTCATGTGTTAATCCGATGTATGAGCTATATTGTTATAAAGTTTCATTTAAATTCTTTCGGAAGTTTTTGCGTGGAAGCGTAACAAACAAACAAACAAACATCCTTACTTTCACATTTATAATATATAAGGATATTTACTTCATTTTTCTTTTAAGCTTTCTTGTATTTCCAAAAGTCTTTTTCTCGAATTTGTATAATAATTTTTAAGTTATTAATTTGTAAAAAGTGTACTTTAGTCAAGATAATATCGACAGAGAAGGACAATCTGTATTAAATTGATTGGATTATATAGATTGAAAGCAATAAATTCAATAGCTATATTTTTATAATAAAATAATTGAATAAAAAAAAAATCTTTAATTATAATTACAGACATGAAAAGGAAGTTATAACACCTGATTGGTTATAATTATTTGTTATTTTATGAACATAAGACGTACCTATATATGGTATTTTTATTTATTGAATATAAGAATTATTATTAATACTTATATAGGTTCGATACATGTAACGTGCGAACACGACTTTATTGAGAGTCATCTTAGAATATGGTTGACCGTAAATGTAGCCTTTTTAATCCAT
Source organism: Chrysoperla carnea (assembly GCF_905475395.1). Taxonomy (NCBI): domain Eukaryota; kingdom Metazoa; phylum Arthropoda; class Insecta; order Neuroptera; family Chrysopidae; genus Chrysoperla; species Chrysoperla carnea. The sequence goes on from NC_058337.1 coordinate 112,442,931, forward strand.
ATTCAATTCAATATAAAGAGTCGAGCTTGATAAACTATTGGATTATCAAACAGCGCAGTGAAGAATGGGTATGAAATAAAATTCTATTTATAAACTGATACTAAGCCTACGAGCCAACTTATTATAAGGGGAAAAGGGGTTGCAGCAAATGGAATATTTCACCTCAAAAATGTAAATAAATATTGAGACAAATATGTTCGATAATCATATTAACTTGAAATACGAACTTTACTGAATTAACATTTTCCCAAACTAAGGTAAAAACAGAGTTTGAACTGGCGTCTATTGGGAAAACCCTCAATGAAGTTTAGCAGTTAATATCATGGAAGTCATAAGCAGACTAAAATTTTTAAAGCAAACAGCAGTGGTTTGTAGAATTATCAGACCATTAAAAGATATTTTTTTGTTTACATTCATACATTTAAACAGTATAGTTGTAAGTTACTATTGTTTCTTGATATTCATCTATTTATCCAACAACTGTTGAATCCCAGTTTAATCCTTTTATCGTAGTTCTATTTAAAAGATGATTTCCATATTAAATAATTTTTACTTACTCAGTTGATTTTCATTTGCGTTTTCATCACCCAAGAGGCTCGGGTTCGATTCCCGGTATCGGAACCAAAATATGAAGTCTTGTCTAGAACCTTCTTCTGAAAGTTAGCCTTAGTTAACTTTGTTTTTAACAGTTAGTCTCGTACATAAAAACAATCGCTAGATCTCGAAGTAAATCGAGGTCCATTTATTAAGAATATAGCACGACTATCGTAGCATTTATTAGGCATTTGAAAACGTGTTGTGGGCACTTTTTTAAAGAGCATAATTGATATTTTTTCGTATTCAAAAAATTTGTGTAATCGCTAACATCATATTTTGGGATAAATATTAGTATGGTCAAATTTTTAAAATTCGTTTAAAATGTGTTATTTTTCTGATAGATTTTACTACATGAAAAAAGTGCTCATGTTATGAACTACTTTTTTAATATAATATACCTCAGTATAGCCGCGTATTTGTTAATAACCATCATATAATATGCACACATCAGGTTTTAAGTTAAAGAAATTTATTTTTTACATTTAATTAGCATTACGTGCAAATTACAAAATGTAACACCTGGATCAATATTTTAGGTTTTCCTGGTGTAATAATAATTAGTTAAAAAATAAATAAACATTTCCGTTTGTTTCAGTGCCTCCGTAATTCTTGAAGACTATTCCATGTTGAATAACTAAACTTGAAGTTATCATTCGTGCTGAATACTTGGATTTAGATTCTACTACAAAAGGTAGTATGTATACCAATGTAATTTTGGAAAACGATCTAAACTACAAGCAGCTTTCTGAAAAATGCGCTTTATCATTTGGATTACCTAAGAACTAAGTTATTATATTTTTGAGTTGTTGCTAATAATTCTAAAAAGTGTACGCTTACTTTATATCTGATTATTCCTTGAGCTTCAACACAAAAGTGAATAAAAGTTGATGATACATCTAGACCTAGATTTATTTTATGAAAGGCCCAAATATATCATGATTTCAACTTCTGTTTTCGTAGTCATTGTTTGTATATAATAATTATAATTTCCTGAATGTTTAAATTTTTTTGTACCTGAATCAATTTTTCCGGCCTGGTGCCTTGGGTCGGTTTTGTTTAATTTTTATACATTTCGTCTTGAAATATAAAACTCGCTTCGTTTTTGTGATAAACAATAAATTGTAATAACTACTTGTTGTGAATGAGTAACTGTTTGTAATTAAGAAATAATAAAAAATATATCAATTTAAAACCTAAACTGATTTATTGAATTTAATTGTGGAAAAATGTTGAATACATCAAAGGTATAAACAAATTCTTTTAATATAATTAGAATTGATATACTGATTACGTATTTTATTTGCATACAGATCCGCATTTGATTACGAGTTTCGATTCCAATTTACTGTATGTTATATGCACCATAAATGTTCTCTTAAACCAAAAACTTTTTATCTTGATTCAAATTTTTCAGGCCAGAAAATTTTAATCTCTTAAAACATGATATTGCTATCAAAAACATATCTGCTTATAACACTCATCAAAATCATTTTATAGTTTTGCCCTAACCAATTTGGTAAGGCTTTTTGTGTATCATTTTTATGTTCAAATTTGAGCTTTTTAAAATTTTTTGCTTATATTTCAAGCTTTTTTCGTCCCAAGAAATAGACTATTGTTGCAACTTGAAACTTCATTCAAAAGAATTATCGTTCAAATGTCAACTACAGTTCCTTTTTTAAGGTTTGAATTTTTTTGTAGTTTTTTCAATATTAGGGACCCTTAGTTCAATAATAAAATAAAATTCATACGATTTGAGATCATAACACTATTTTAATTCAGCTTATCTGCTGACTATTTGACTAGTTGACTATTAAAGAAGAACCAAAGATCAATATTCAACCAGAAATTTTGAGGTTCAAATGGAAGCATATAAAAGGAATTGTGACATTCGTACAATATTATTTTTCATATATCTTTAATTTTCAATAAAAATTTGCAATTTTCTATTTTCAAAGTAACTCTTCTTTCAACAAATGCCTCGTATTTCTTATATTAAAAAAATGAAGATTTTAGTACAAAAACTAGTTTTTCTCGCCCTCTAAGCAGTTATTACGCTTATTAATTACACGCCCATGTAGAAATACAACCCTGAATAAAAACAAACAGCTGAATATGAAATATCATAATATTTACAGGTAATGAAATCCCTATTAATTAAATACTGATTCCTATATTATTTCAATTATTTACTACTTTACTAACAAAAAATAAATAGATCAGATTTATTTTATACTAGCTAATTGATTCCAGATTTTAATTATTCATAATTATATTGATATTCAATCAAAATATCAGTAAACAATCAATAATCAATCAATATATTTATGTTCAATAGTAATTATCGATCAACTTGAAAGTAAATTTGATTTTTGTGTTATTATTAAGTAAAAAAGTACAAGAAATCAATTGTAAATAACCTGAAATTACAAGATTATAGGACTTCCGTAAAGTTACGGCGGTGTGGCGGTGTCTTTCAATGAAAATTAAAAACTACAACTACAGAACCCTAAACTTTCGCTTAAAACATAGCTAAGAACATATTCGATCAAATTGCTTATTAGCTACGATACCACAGGCAGGTACACAGATACACGGATATCCCATGCACAGATATACAGACACAATCAACTTATAACGATGCCGTAGCTTTACGTATTCTTTCAATGAAAATTAAAAGCTTTCATTGAAAATTAGATTTAATGAGATGAATATGTGTGGCTACTAAGGATCCAATAATTTCCTAATATTGGAAAAATCACAAATGATGCTCAGCAGTAAATTTGCTTTACGTCAAATACTTTAAAATGTGGAAAAAGAGGAAAATTTAAAATTATAATAAAATAAAATTGACACAAAAATGCCGCGATTAGCTTGCGATAGGAGGCACACTAGAGATTGGAGAAACATAAAGCCACCCTTTGCGATCCATAATTTAAAACAAGAGTAAAAGTAAGTTTAGTACAAGAAGTAAACGATAATTCTATAAAAGTTCAGTTCCATCGATTTTCATATAAATTTAGTTTCAACGGTGGTTTAACAGGTCAGGCTTATAGTTTTTTTTTTTTTTTATAATTTCAGTTATTTTCGACTTTGAATTTATTTATACCTATATTCAATTTCGATAACATTGACTGATTTATTTAAAAAAACTACTGAAACTATGTATCCAAACTAATTAGTTTGTTACTTAATATTTTGTATTAAAAAGTATCAAATATAACTAAAACTAATTATCGTTATTTATTATTTTCAGATTTATTTTTAATTTTTCTTCCATTTTTGAAAATTACACCTTATTTATTATTTACATAATTTCAAAAATTAAATTAGGTATATTTGTCACATAAATAAACAAAATGAAATAAGTATTCTTGTCAATATTGAAATTTTATTAAAAACTGAATTGTGTTTCATGCGCAAAACAAAAGATGTAGATGGAAAATGAAAGCAAATTAGCCAATCAGATTCAAGTATTCCATCTTCACAACTGTCAAAACGTAAGACATATGATTGTGCGATAGCTATTCAAGTAAAATCTTTGTAAATAGATAACATTCTAGTCTATGTGAAACTATTGGTACTTTTCTTTAAAAGATATGATTTCAAATCTTTGATTAGCTACCTTAAGTTGAGGAGCTGAATGGAATAAGGGCCTAAGTACCCTTGTACTTCTTTTTGATCCAATTAATAGAAATTTTTTTAGTCCTATTACCTTACCATAAAAGTTTCATTTCGATGCTAAAATTGAGGGTTGTATAACCACATACAAAAATCTGATCGCGCCTTTCTTTGCACTTTGTGAACTTACGGCTGTATTTCATCCAGCTCCTAAATTATTATAAATTGAATTTTAGAAAGGACATTTTAGCCACCCATCTTTGTTTCGATTTAAGCAATTGCAATGTCGATATAGAGAAAAATGGGATTTAAAAACTAAGACATTTATCATTTTACAAAACCCCGTGTACAAAGCCACGGGCATTTACAGCGAGAATGATGAAATAATTTGATTTATGACTTTAAAATTGATCTTGTTGGAATTTATTTTTAAGAAAAAAATATGAATATATTTCTGGTAAAAGTATATATATTTTGTGAAAGTTTATTGAAAAATTATAATTATTAATGCAATATCAATGATTAATGGTATTTTAATCAAGTACTATCTAGAAAAAAATGTGAGAATTACAAATTATTTCTTTACCAATATTTGCAATATCTGTTCATAATAATCATCCAATCGTCTTATTTTTATTAAAACTTACTATACCATGTATATGAAATATTCCTTAGAAGGTATACTAAGTTTAGTCCCAAGTTTGTAACGCTTAAAAATATTGATGCAATGAACAAAATTTTGATATAGGTGTTAATTTCCGGTTGTCTGTCTGTCTGTCGTCAGTCGTTTTCCGCCTGTCCGTCTGTCATCACGTTTACTCAAAAACGAAAAGAGATATCAAGAGATATGAAATTTTTATAGCGTGCTGAAGACGAAAAACGTGAGGTCGAGTTCGTAAATGAGCAACATAGGTCAATTGGGTCCGTAGGACTCATCTTGTAAACCGTTAGAGAGAGAACAAAAGTTTAAATGTAAAAAATGTTCCTTATAAAAAACAAAACAACTTTTGTTTGAAACATTTTTTCGTAAACGTCACTGTTTACTCGAGAGGACGCAAATTAAGAGTAAAAATTCATCTTGACATCTCTTTTCATTTTTGAGTTATCGTGTTGGCAGACAGACGGACAGACGAGCAGACAACCGGAAATGGATTAATTGGGTGATTCTATGAACACCTATATCAAAATTAGTTTCGTAGTATCAATATTTTTAAGCGTTTCAAACTTGGGACTAAACTTAGCATACCTTGCATGGTATAAAAACCGAACGATAACACTAATTTAAAAAATATATATAACATGCAAGATTACTTATCCAGTTGACTAGAGTTGTAAAGTTTATGAATGGCTAAGTAGGATGACTTGACAGTAATTTACAATGAATTATTAGAATGTCGATGATGTATGTTGTTACATGGTTGTATGGTTGTTTGTATGGACGGACGGTTGGACGCAATCTGAAGGTGTGAGGTTCAATTTAATATTCAATAATGTTTCCTGTGCGTTCTCTCAGGAGGCGGTCATTTTAATCTATAAATCTTTATTTTTATAAATATAACTTTAACAAAATATGTTAACACTAAATATTAACAACATTCAGTTAGTAAGGTGTTCTTCATACCTTCTTCATGAAATTCTTATTTATACCGTGTGTTTATTAAATAATTAAATTAAAAAATACTATAGACATATTTCGACTTGAAATTAGAATTATGAGACAAAAATGTAAAGTTTCAAGATCTTGGACAAAGGAGTTAATAATCCAGATTTTCTATGCTTCTCGTGAAAGAAATATGGCAAAAAAAAAAATTTCCCGTTTGAAATTGTAAAACTATTCTAAATTTGTGGTAAAAATATAGTGAAAATTGGTTTCACTTAAAGTTTCTTGCTCACGTGGAAGCTTCAGATTTTGTATTTGTCATTTGAGGCAATGGTTCAAATGAACATTATTTTACAGCTTTTGGAAAACATAGTGATTCCATTATTTTGCATGTGTTCCGGGAAAAACGCGTACAAAATCGTTTACATTTTTTATGTTTTCATGGCTATTTTTTTGAAGTATTAGATGTTAATTAAAGAACACACACTTTGTTGGCAAGCAGTTCCGAATCCAACACCAAGCAGTTACCAAAAAAATATTTTTTACTACAAAATACCCGCCCGCTTTACTGGACAATTTTTTTGAAAATAAAATTTTGCTCATGATACTCGCTGACGTAGTCCAACTTTCTATAGGTCCAATCATTATTTTTTATCTCCAATTTCGATAAAACTCAGCATATAAGGTAATTTTGACCCAAAAAGTACAAAAATCGGGTGCATTTGTTGACTAGTCGAATAGTTTTGGGATACGGACTAAAATCGATCCAAATATTGCGATATCTCAGAAACTCTGCATCCACTCCTTAAATTAATCGGATTTTTATACTTTTTGGATCAAAATTACCCCATCCACCGAGTACAAAGAAAAAGTACAAAAATCGATGGATTGATTTTGAACCTTTTCCTAATTGTTCATTTTCCATTAATGAGGTACAAAATAGCCAAACTATTTTCCTACTCGAGTTTAAGTTTTTTCAATAAACATCCTATACATTTAACTCATAAATTTTATTGTAATATAAATAAAACTAACACAATACCTATATATTATTGATGGGATTGGGTATTCTTTGGGTATATATCTAAATGTTTAATTTACCGACGATAATTTATAAGTAAATTCATAAATTTTAAATTGTTTTTGAATTTATTTGTACATAATATAAGATAGCTATTATCTATGTGTTATTTTTTTTATTGTAGTTGTTTTATAAATACCTAATAAATATAATTTTGATTCCTGATTTCTAATGATTAATTAGATAAAAACAGTTTAGTTTATCTGTTTGTGTGTGTGTGTCTTAAGTGAAAACGGAATACTATTATTGAATTATTTTTAAATAAATTATATTTTGAATTTTTAGGTATTTCATTTCTTGAATAACATTACATAATGGGGTAATAGTTACCTTAAATATAGTGTTTTATTTTGTCTATTGATTAAATAAATACTAGTTTTAACATGCTTTTGTAACTAGTTGAACTAAAAGGTAAAACATAATTTCGTTAACTGCAAAAAAATCATTTTATTTAAAAAAATCGTGAGAGCTAAATTTCAAATATTGTAAATATTTTATTGGCAGATATTGGTAAAAGTAAAGTCATTGTAAAATATCTTAAAAACCACCCCACGCTTTTTTACGTGAAAGTGATTTTTTTGGAATTTAGGAATTTCTAGTTAAAAAAGCGTGTTTTGTGTTTTTTAGCTTTTAAGACTAGTATTTATTCATCAAAAATTCAGTATAAATATGGTGGGAGCGCAAGTAAATGTTTCAGATATGGAAATCGTTATTCTTGAAAATCCTGATCAGAATAATCAAATAAACTAATCAAGTTTCTATATTGTTAACGGTCCTCGATGGCATGCAGTATGGCAAATTTGGAGTTAATCTGACGTTTTGAAGGGGGTCAAAATCATGTTCAAAGTTTCCGTTGCATACTAACATATGTATGAAGCGAATAAAAGCGTGTTAAAAAAAACTCACAATTCAACTCACGCATTTTGAAGATTATGACTCTTTTATTAATTTCTTACGCCTTCGATAATTTTCGCACCTAGAGAAAATATGTTCTTTAAATCGAAGTTAGTATATATTTAATTCAATATCTTAATTTTTAAGCTTAAATTTTTGTTTAAATTTATTCATTTAAAAAAATTAAGTATTGAGATCATTGGCTAACTATTGCTAATGTTACAATTCCCTCAATACAGTATACAGTATGGCGTTCACTCCGATACTAGCATAGTGGTAGTCACAAGAAAATTATTATCGTGTTCTTCAAAAACTTAACCCAACATAATAATTCAACCCTTCTTTTTAGGGATATTTTACTCAATTTCTCTAGGTCGTATAAATTTTAATTTTAGAACCTTGTGTTTATGCATTTATTATTGTGTGAAATTTTTTACAAAATCATGAAGGTTGAATTTTTTCACAGGAAAGACGTTAATTTTTGTGAAGAAAATTAGGGAAAAATTGTTGCCGAAAAGGAAATTAAAAGAGAGTTTCTATTACTTCCATATCTAGTAAAAATAATGGGAGAAACTCAACAATATTTCTTACTGGTAAGGTTCATAGAAAAAAAAAGTGGATATATCAATTTTTAAATACATTTAATTAGCTATTTTGATTATTAACTAATGTGAAATTAAATACCAAAAATTAGTTATTATTAACATTATTATTTTGTGTCTCCGAATCTACTTGGTTACACCAAATTGATTCGGTTATTCGAGAGTAAATGAACTAGAGTCCAATTCATTTCATTAGCGCCCGAGCTTGACAAATTCATTCGAGTCACTTGAGTTAAAACAGAACTCGAGTCGCTCACTAGTATAAACATATACCTGTCCTTTCTTAAACGTTATATATTAGACAAGACTTACTGCAACAATTCTTCGTTTGATGAGTGTTTTATTTTATCAACTCTCAACCATGGACATATAGTATCTCAATTATCCAAACAATGAGTATAGATTAAAAATGAGACAGAATGTAAAATTCTTTTCAGAATGAGAAAACGTTTTGTCCAAGGGCGTATTACTTTATCAACTTGTATGTTGGATACTGTCGAGTCATAGACAACTTTCATTATAAGAATGAAAAATTTACTCAACAAGGAATATTTGTTCTATTTACTTAGCTATATCTAAAAGTTCTTTAATTTATTATCATGAAATTTTCACTATTATGTAATTCAAACGGTATCTATCTAAATTATATCTATGTAAATTATCACTTACATTGTGTTTAATAACACGTGACGTCATAAATTACATTTACATGGTAGTAGTAACAAACACAACTACGTATGTGTAAATATATTATGAGTAAAATTATTATTATTTGAAAAACTTGACATATCCCCAGTAGTAATAGTGTAAAATTTATGTGATAAATTGTAGGTAAATTTGTATACTTATAAAAAGTACAGTGTAAACATGGAAAATAATTATAATTTCTCATAAATAAATAGTCTATACATGTTCATAGATGTTTATATTGAACTTTGATAGCTATCTATAGCCTGTCATTAAATAAGTATAAATCGGGACGTTAGGAATGAAGGAGTAACTTTATATAAAATGTTAAAAGAGGGCGTTAATACACCATCTCCAATGATTCGAAACGATCATTCGAGTTATTCTAGAATATACTAGAAATGAATGTTGAAATAATATTATAAGAATTCGAATTTGGAATTTAAGAGCTTATTCTTTCTTTACAATATCGTTGGAGATGTTATTTAAAAAAAATAAAGATGTTATCAAAAAAGCTTTTATTGTACTAAAAGTAGAAAATAATTTTATCTTTGAGTCACTCATATCCGATTATTTGCAAAAGCTTGAAGCTCTCAATTTAAAATATCAAAAATGAATCGGAACACCTCATCTACTCCACATTCCTAATTATTTTTCGATTCATTCTTGATATTAAACGCCTCAAGCTTTTACAAATAGTCGGGTATGAGTGACTCATAGATAAAAATAATTTTCTACTTACTTTTAGTACATTAAAAGCTTGTCCCTTAAAAAGAATTTTTTATTAAAATTTTTAATTTAAGATTTAAAAAAATGTATATATATATATCAAATATGGTGGAAGCGATTGCAAAATCAAGACGCCTTACCATGCATTATCATCCAAACTAAATATGCATGCAAAATTCCAGCTCAATCGCAAACCGGGAAGTGGATTAGATTTGCCTTGCTTCGTGCTTTTAAATATGTAAGATGTAAGAACAATGTTAGCTATCTAAGTATAGCTTAGAAATTTGTGTAGATATATATTAATTAAATTATAATATTTCGTCATATTAATTGAAATTTATGATTGAAGTTGTTGAAAGCTTAATAAAATATTATATTTATTATTAGGAGTTAAATAAATTAAAATAATTAGTATTTCAACAGTTAGCCAGTAGTTTTAACATATAAAGTTTTAAGGCTATTTAACATTTTATTTACATAAATTGTTTTATTTTTAACTGACAATAAACATTTATTATTTTTTTGATAATATTTTTGGTTAATTAAAGTAGTATCTTTCTAAAATGGCCCTATACTAAAAAATCCAATGCAAAATTACTTAAATCCATGGTAACTTTAAGGTACTGCCTTGCGCTTCCACCATCAGTTATTATTTTTGTAAAACCTTAGAGAGTTAGTTCATTATAAGAATATAAGTTTCTCTACAGTTTTAAGAATCAATTTAAACAATCGTCAAAATATTCAAAAATAAATGAAATAATTATATTCTTGTTAAATTACTTCTATGCTCACTGTGGAAATCAATCGCCATGAGTTAAAGAGATATTGCAGAAAATCTTCAAAAGCATAGCTAATTCTTTGTCCTTATTTCAGTTTAATGACTAGACAGCTCGGTAAATCTCAACGATTTGGAAACTTTTACCTACATGTACAATTAATATAGGGCCGTATCCAGTTGAGTTTTCAGAATGCTTTCTTTTCTTAGTTTTTTGGTGTCTTGAATTTTTGCTAATAAAAACAATATATCTTTTAACTCAAAAAGATACCTTTGTTATTTTTTTGGGAAACGTTGATCGAGCGAATGAAAAGTTTTTACTAGTTTTTTAGAATGAAATAACTGAATAAAAATAGCCACTCTAATGGATTTTGTTATAGGGTGATCAAAAACTATTGAAAAATATTACTTTAAAACATTGTTTTTCAGTCCTCACATCATTGTCATTTTTGCGTTATCCCAAACATTAAACGGTATATTACTCGGAAAGTATCAGATATAAATTTTCGTTGTTTCATCAGCTAGAAAATTGGTCTTGGTCTTATATTAATATATGCCTGGTTTGTTTTTCTTGTACTGGACTATAATTTTTACCATGGGATAATTGTAAAACAAGATCAAAATTATGCACTTTTCGTGGGTAGTTTTTATTAAATTTAAATTCTATTTTCAATAAATTTAAATTTCAATATTATATTAATATTGACTTTATATAAATTACAAATAAAATATATTTAATAATATTAAAATATGAATGAATTAGAAATTTGTTTGAATAAAATATTATTAAATAAGTTTGTAGATACACATAGTTATATCTAATCTGGTCGAAGTCATAAAACATTCATCAATACAATATATTTTATTTTCAATTTAGAAAATAATATTATTAAATAAATTGCTTGAAGGTATGAAATACCAAGGTGTCAAAATATTATTATTAATAATTATTTCTATTAAGTAAATATATTGTCTTATATCTATTCATTCTATGAAAAAATTTTCAATCAAATAATATTTAGATGAGATTATTTTATGCTATGTTTTTATGAGTTTTTAACATGAGTTTAAAATTTGGTGATTAGTCACATCAAATTTTAACACCATACTTTTTAAGGTTTTTATAAATTTTACAAATATATTCGCGACTCTAACAAAATATAGCGGCACTTTAATGGCGGTGCAAGAGGGTATAAACTTCTAAAAAACCATTGAACATAGAATTTATTTTTTATCATTCACAGCTCTAGTTCGTAAGCAAATTAGTAGAAACTCCCTTTTTATGCATTTATTTATTCTAAGATAATGTTTACATTTTCCTCCTTAGCTCATATTTAAATCAGTAGAGGACACCTTAGTATTTTGGAGTCACGAATAGCTTCAAGTTTCAATTCATATATTTTTAAATTTATAAAACCACCTGAATAAATGTAAACCTAAAATTAAACATCAGTCAAAGTGCAAAGTAATTGTGGAAATTATTCACCAAGCAAACTAAAGGTTTTGCTAAATTTCAAAAATATAGCTTCAAAGTTCCATTCGTGTATTTGGAATGACTTTCATTTGAAATCTCTGAATTGATAAAAATCGACGTGAATTCATAAAAATTCAATTGAAGATATTTATATCGGTGTTTAATTTCTGATCGGAAGTTTTATGACATCTTAACGTTTTGAATTGTCTGTTCGTAGATCTGCTCGAAGTTAAATTTTGAAGACAGTGCTATTCCCAAAAAATTAAGTAGAAATGTAAAGGTTTACAAGATTCAAATTCATTATGGGTTAATTCTTACGATATGTATTTTATATACCTATAAAAGGCAGAAGGAATACTTTTTATTTTATTCCAGGAAAGTATACTTTCATATCAAGTGTTAGTTCGAAAAAAAAATTTCAACTAAAAAGCATCACAATATAGAAATATGTGCTGTTCCGGTAGCTTTACTATCTATGTATAGCTCTTCTGTAAAATAAAAGTTTGATCATATTCGGTATTATTATTTTTGGAAATTTAAAAAAATTAAGAATTTTCTAAAAATATATTCCCAAATTGTAGGATTTACGATACAAGGTAAGGAGATGTAAAGGATAAAAAACTTTTAAAATGTATTGGTCGAAATTCATTTACCAAATTCGTCGAATGGCGGAGAAATCTTACGATTTAAGAAGAAGTATCTTAGATTTTTTACAACAATTTTAATGGTTGTTTAGTTCAGAATGTACCTATAGCCAATATGAACTCCAAAAAGTAAGCTTTAATTTCTCTCGACTCATATTTATTTTTATTTTAAAAGATAACTGCAGCTGCAATGTTTTAAAAGTATAATTGCTCTTACGGAAAAATCGATGGAAAAGCTTAATTTTTCAAAGTTTAAGAGCCAATAAAACGTGGAAAAGCCACGCGAAAGCGTGGCTTTCATGTGTTAATTTAGACAACCTGAACATTCGATATTTAAATTCTTATCTAGGGAGTGTTGATGGCTAAAATTAGAAAGCAATATATTTACGATTTCAAAATGTAAAATGAGATTTTCTTAAGTTAAATAAAAAATAGTTTTTAATATACTTAATATTATATTATTGTTCATATATTTGTTTTTAAATATTTTAATAATAATTGGTATTTAATTAACCAATTATATTGTTAAATATCAATAACAAAAATTAATTAAATAAATTGTTTATGAACCATACTTTCAATCCAAAAGTAAGCACATACAAGGTAAGTAATGGCGTATTTTTAAAATATAAAATTGATATATGTGTTTTAAAAAATTTTTTAATTTTAATTTTATTATGTATTACTGTGATGCTCAGAAATAATGCTATTATGTATAATCCGTGGTGCCCATTTATTATAAATCCGACATAACTTACCATGATATGTAAAAGTATGAGCTATTTTCACCGTGCATGCATTTTATTTCAGAAGTATCTAATTCCTTGGTATCTAATGACCCTGCGATGAACATTTTCTTGTCAATAACCTCTCAAAATTTCAGCCCTTCAAACTTTTCAAATACTACCCTTGACTCTAGACAAATATACATATATACTAATAATAAGCAAAAGTAAGGAAAGTATATAAATAATTTGGTCAAGTGCGAGCCGGACTCGCACACGAAGGGTTTCGAACCATCGTACAAGATATAACACCATGTACTTTTTATTAAATATCTTTCTAAAGGCAAAATATACAGAGCCCTAAACTCGAATTTGACTTGTTCTTTTTATTAAATAGTTTTGTACGGAAATTAAGAGTGTGTACGGAGACTTTCGAAAGCGGAGTTCTAAACTCTGACTTGACCGGGTTTTTTATTTTGTGAATCCAGGAGTTTAACTTTCAATCAAATAAGTCAATTATACCAAAAAAACTATTATTTGTAGACACATACTATTTTTGCAATGCCACCTATTATTTTTAATAAAAACTGTTTATAAATTTCAATTTTTCTCGAATTTCCATTATTAATATATGCTTTTTTTAATTTTTTGTTATTTGTGTTTAAAACGGTATTAGTTATTCTATTTCTCGTCAAAATTTCAGCTGTCTAACTATTGCGGTTTATGAGATACGCCTCGCCGACAGACAGATAGGCGGACAATGTAGTCTTAAAAATGAGATCCCGTTGGTTAATTTTTGGATACGAAACCCTAAAAAAGCAAAGCTTTATAAACCATGTGTGGGGTATAATGTTAATAAGAGGGCTAATAAACAATACACATAGACCCGTATAGTGACAAGCAATTATAACTATACAAGATGTATGGTCAAGTTATTTGTATATATATATATATATATATGTGTTTTTATATTTTTAATGGACACCTATGGTGTATATATTAATAATATACATTATGTTTATTGTAAATTACATATTAAATTATACTTTATGATTTGGTATTCAAATTATAATTGACATTTTTATATTCACTTTTTGTAATTTTGTTGTGTAGTTTTTTTTAATCACTTGTATTTATATATTGTTTATATATATCGTTTATTCAAGAATATCAGCAAATTGTTGTTTGAGTAGGTAGTCGAATTTTTTAAGGAGAACAGTGTGATATTTAATGTAAATTATCTTATAATTAAAGCAAAATCTTGCTTTAAAGCAAAATCACTGCTAGAGATGTATGAATTCTGATGAAGTCATAAAGTCATAACTTTCCAATTTGTCTGATGACAGTGTTCCTAGCTGTCAATGTGTGCTTAATTTGGAGAGATTCACAAGAAGAGAGATTATAGAGATCATCTCTATAATCCCTCCAAATTCGCATAGAAATTTGAAAATTTGATGGTAGATTCTGATTGTAGTGATTCGATTTGATGCTCTCTTTTTGTTATACTAAATTCATCTAAATTTAGTAAAATGACGGCTCAATACAAATCTACATTTTGAGGTATAAAATGATAAAATTTATGCATGTTGACAATATCACTAAGTTTAAAATATAAATATGTATAAGTATATAGTTTTATTGTAATGGCATTTTTATTACAATCCATAATTTATGGTTGAATTTTTCATTTAATAGGTCATTTTTTGGTTCAGCTCGAGCTGAATATTTTTGAACAATATATTCTTTCAATTTATGAATGCTTTTGGTTTGTTTTTATCGAATCCAATGGTATTTTTGAAAGATCTATAGTATTAAAATGTGTGTGCTTAAAAATATTTGTTAGATATTTTCAACTTTTTATGAATAGAAAATATGCAGGAGTTTTGGTTAATTTGTTTTAAATTTAATTATAGATATTTGTTATAAATAATGAATAAATGACTAGACTTTCTTTTTTTTATTAATAAATAATAACAAAATTATTGATAATTAACGACTATTAATTAGTATTAAAAATTAAACGATTCTATGCTTATTTATTAACCATTAATTTGTAACATTTCATCGTTTATAAATTTTATCTATACATAAAAAAGTAAGAATATTTATGGGTTAGTTGGCATCAGATCGACTACCTTGTCTTAGAAATAGAAGTTCGATAAACCGATTATTTGTAAATGAATAATTAGGATTAAACTGTTTTATGAATTGAAAAAATACATTTACAAAACAAAACACATAATTTTATATCTGATCAAAGGCGGTTCTGGTTTTATTTGCAAAAATATGAAAAAAGTCTTACAACAAAGGACCTTAGAAGTAGAAAATTAGAATAGAAAAGGCGTGAGGCTGCCTTAATTATAGGTTTTGTGTCCCAAAGAATAAAAATTATTTGCAGTTTCTATGTTAAAGCAATGGTACAATTTTTTTTTCGACAGAATTTAACGAAAAATTAAATTTAAGAATTTAATAATGCTTACTATTAATTCCCAAAGTTTCAGAAATTTTGACCGTTTAAAATGGGAAATAATTATGCCAACGTCCCAATTTCGATCAATTTACGTCAAAATTAATATCTCGAAAGTGAAAATTAATTTCTAAATTTTTTTTTTAGAATTGTATTGTATAAACATTTTTTTCTACTTTTTCTTCAATATATAATAATATCATAAAAAATAGTTGGAGAGACCGGACATTTTACATGCTTTAAATGGGACATGACCCTCAAAATCGCAAACTTTGTCTTTAAATATCTCGCGATCTAAACGGTTCCAATTTTATACAAAAAATTGTTCCAAAGAATATTCAAATTATTATGGGAATCATTTATTCACGAAACTACTATTTTACAGTTTTACGAATTCCATTCTTATATCGAAGTCAATTCAGTTCAATTCTTTAACCAAATAAATTATAAAAAAAATATTGTATTTTATTATAATACCCATTACCCACGCGTACAGCGTGCCCTACGGGAACCTTAATACTTGCTGAAATATATCAAAACACTCCACATGACTGTTTGTAATCCCTCATTGTAAAAATCTTTAAATTGAAAAAAAAATCAGTCACGGTGAGTATGACTGTCGGAGAGTACGCTAATAATGTTTTGTTTATGATAAGAATAATCGAAAAATTTCGTGTTTAATCCCTAAAATTCCCGTTTGATATAACTGTAAGCTGCTCCTGAAGGAGGATATTTTAAGAAAGGTCAATCTGAGATGGAGGGAGAAACGCACTTGTAGTACTACAATATAGAAATGATCTGGGTGCCCGATTATTGCAGGACCTGTGAAAGTAAGTAAGAAGAAGAAATGATGTCTCATCTTCTGTATCACTACCCACACTGTCCAGCTCTTGGGGAGACAGGCACATCTTTGTCAGCGTTCTCCAACCTTAGTTAGCGTCATAGCACTCCTGCTGTTATTAAACAGCACCAAATGGTTCATAGAGTAGTGACGGTGTCCACTCAAGGAAAGCCACTCTAACCTAACCTAATGTTAGGATTATAATACCTCAAACCGTAAAGATAAACACTTTTGAGCCGATTACAATAATCTTTTATTATGAAATTCAGAACCAAAAACCTGAATAATATTTGTATAAAATAATCATATATTTATAGGTTTCATATATATTAAATATATAATGAAACTTAAAAATTGAATATTAGTATCTGATGATGATGTGTAGAACAATAATTCATATATAAGTTGTTAGGTTATATTTAGTTAGTTAGAGTTTCTAGCAAAGTCAGCCAGGCCACGTTACGTTACCACACCCTACCGATTTCATTACGATAACTTTAACACCTGTACGTTGAATATTATTTATAGTTATAAGTACCTATAACATAATATGTATACGATACACAAGATGATACCTTTTTGATATATTGAAATCGAAAAAAGATATATATTATAATAAAATGATTCGAAACCTATTATTTTTATTTTTTCGTTTTAATATATTAACTATTATATTATATACAGGGTATATCAAAATTACTTTTATGAACGATCAAGTTGTTAAGGACATTGATGACATATGTATACTGCTAGCTCTTGCCTCTCTATAATCAAGTATCGTTTATTTTCATATAAACTTTGTCAATTTTCGTTTATTTTCATATAAAGTTTGCTACATAGTTTTTCTTCTTCTTTATTTTTGCAAGTAATGGCATTAAAATTTGTTTCAGGTGTTTTAATCAGCATGTAAAAAAGTTATTTCCTCTGACTCCTCTCAAAATATGCTGTGATGTTCATTTGTAAAAGTTCCAAACCTCTGAAACGGTTTAAATTCTGGCTGCTCTACAAAAGTAAGTACTATAACATTTTTAAAAGCTGAGTATGATATTAAAAACTACACATTTTTAAAAATTGAGAATGACATTAAAAATTACAGAAGAGCCTCGATGAGGAAGGATTAAAGTTATAGAGATTTTAATGCTTTATATTTTTACTTAGGTTTATTTATGATATTAGTTTACCTATTCTTTTTACGTTATCAGGGTTAAACTATCGAAGTTCTACTGTAAAATGGACTTGTTTCAACCAATAAACAACATTGTTCTTACGATTGCAGTTGAAATATCTAAGTCACATAATGAATACTCGAATGTAAGTAAGTCATAATGAATACTCGTTATAGAATTCCCAAATACACAACACAATGGATTTTCGGGAGTAAAAACATCACTCTAATCTATTCCTATTGGTGATAATTGACTTATATCAGGAAAAACGGAAAATTGGAAGGTTTATATTTATTTAAATTACCACAATTCGTTTTCAAAAAGAAGGATTTTAAAATTTTTTTAACAACATAATTAAAACAGAAAAAAATTTTAAAATCCTTCTTTTTGAAAACGAATTGTGGTAATTTAAATAAATATAAACCTTCCAATTTTCCGTTTTTCCTGATATAAGTCAATTATCACCAATAGGAATAGATTAGAGTGATGTTTTACTCCCGAAAATCCATTGTGTTGTGTATTTGGGAATTCTATAACGAGTATTTTTTAAAAAAATTTTAGAAAAAAATACAAAACCTTTTAAAACCTTGTTTTAAAAGGTTTTGTTTAAGTTGTTTAAATACGAAAATTCAACCTGAAAAAACTACCTATCAAGAAAGGACAACTTATTTGGTACATGATTTCTGGAAAATATATATTTAATTATGAAGAATTTTACATTTCATACGATAAATTTCTAGAAAGAACTAGCTTCTCTTTCATATATTCGAAACCACAAGCAAAATGAAAGCTGTACCTAAAGTTTTACTTAAGTAAACTTGGCTACAAACTAAGAAATAAGTACAATACTATTTTTAATATGATGGATTATTATACTTACATTTCTAATTTTTGTTACAATGGAGGTCTATCAGTAATGTGAACATTTCTATTCATCATAATTGCTAAACTCATGTCGAAAAAATTGCACCTTAAACGGAAATTCGACACATCGTGTAACTTTAGCACTATTCAGAGGACAAGATAACAATTGCACCCAATGATATTGATCCATTCTTTCAACAAGTGGTATCTTATCTAGGCTTGTGTAATATTTGATACCTTCATGGATATAATTTACTTTGTAATCATTCTATATTTTTATGGTTTATAGTTTGGAATATAAAAAGGTGGATATATTGAAAGATCGGCTTATACAATCAATAATAAATTAATAATAATAATAACAACAATATACCTAAGTATAGATAGTGATAGGTATGAAAACCAATGCGAGTTTGTAAGTTTATTTTTTATCATCATTGTTACAATTAATTAAATATTGATATGAATCCTTTACACCTTTGGATGTCTATAATAATAATATTTATTAATTGTATACTCTAATACTAAAAATATTATTCTACATTATGAAGAAATTATATGGCTTCCTTGTTAAATGATATTGTTATACTTTTTTGGGACATTTAACTGGTACCTGAATTTTTGTGATTTATTCAATAAACTAAAAAAATGTAAACAGTTCAAAAATAATCTTGGTTTATGAATTTTGTGGAGTAGTTAGCACTCAAAAATCTCGATAATGAAGTTTATTACTCCATTAAGCAAGTATTAAATATAGAAGTTGATAACTCAGAAATTATGCATTCAATGATAAAATCAACCCGTTTTTGGCAATAATATTCTTTAGGTACTCCGTTTTATCGAAAAGTTCGTGAATAAAAATTTTGTTTTCGATTTTTTGGAATTTTTTTAGATATTGTTACCAACACTATTGAAAAAGTTGAAAAATCTCCAGCAACTTTTTATATCGGAATTTGATATAATTCAGAACCCAGAGTAATTTTGTCCCAAAAAATAAAGAAATCCGAGACAAACGAATCAATATTTCAAAATTTTATATAAGTACAAAATTTTGAAGTTATTAAAAATACAATTTTTTTTGTATTATGATCAGTTTTAAACTATTGGGCCTTTTTTCTAGAAGCTTGTTTCTTAAGTAAAAATTCTTGAAAAATAAAAAATACATTATTCGGAAAAAATGTGTTATTTTTTCAATCTCTTAAAAGGGAACTCGTGACGCAGCTACAAATTTTTTCTTTTGCAAAAAGTCGAATTTTTGCACTTTTCCGGTTTGTTTTAAAATTTATTAAGTTCCTATACTCCAAATTTTTCTAAAAAACTACTATTATTCTCTTTTCAGCCAGCACTATAAGTAACTTGAATGTGTTTTGATTGTCTGAGGGATGTTAAATTCCATATAACTTTACTGTATGAGAATATTTTTGATACGTCAGTATTCATGTAATTACAATGTTTAATATATGATGATGAAGATTATTTTTTATAGAAAATTGTTTTTTTATTTAAAATAAATAATAGTTAAAATTAATCCGCGAAAATTGATATTACCAAATTACATGCAACTTTTTGATGTTAAAAGCTGAAAATACCGCTCGAATAATTTATGAATTTTTGTTAACTGTAGCGATACTTTCTGATTAAAACTTTTTTTAATGTAGCTAATCCTTACTTCTCCTTTTGTTACGAATGAGAGCGTAAAGCCCATAAAATATTTGAAGATAAGAAAGGGATTGGAATGATCTAGTTGGTTAAATTTTTCTGCTGTTTCGCCAGCTTGGCGATTCAAACTAAAGATTATTATTGAGCTTTAATAGATGGAGGTCAAGAAACCATAGTAATTTACAACAAAACTCATTCGTTTAATAGCATAATCATTCCTAAAACCAAAGCTGTTCTTTTAAGATTTAATCTCGATTATAACTGCCATATTGACCACTTAACGTCATTCGTGATTTTTCAGATAATAAAAGACCAGTTTAAACTAGGAAATTTTTTCATTACTAGTAATTGGCGTAGTTGAAATATCTGTTTTCATTTTTTAGCTCGTTAAATTTTGCATTTTATTCATTTAATCTCAATTTGTATCAAGACAAAAACAAAAAATAAATATAAGGATATATTTTTTTGACATTCTATTTGTTCAACGCTAGCTAGCTGAAATCCAGTTTAAGCTTGTTATCGTAGCTTCATTTTAAGCCACCGGTTGTTGCATGGCAAAATGATAATAACCTTTGCCGTTAAGTTTCTATTTCTTTGATAAAACAGTGAATCGCCTAGGTGATGAAACAATAGAAAATTTTATCAACTAGATCATTGCAATCTCTTTATCATTAGAATTTTCGAACACTTCTATGTGGTAATTTGTTCCCTCCATTTGTTTATACGATCTATTTTGTTATTATTTTATTTCCCACTAACAAAAACCACAAATTGTCGTTAGATAATAATAGTATGATAGCAAGATCTTTTGATCACCAATAATTAAGGGTACGGAAATGATATTCGGACTTTATTAAGTGATAATCAGTGATTGAGTCTATGATTGATTAAGGTGTTTTGAAATGTTATATGGATATTAGTGTACATTAAGTGTAACCTTTTACGCGGATTATAACTCAAAATTATATGGTATTGAATATCTATTATTAAACAAAAAATTCAATATATAAAAAAAACAATCCTTTCTCAATCATCTGGCGTGCTCTCTACTCAGCAAAGTTGTAAGAAATGTAACCATTAAAAAAAACCAAAAAGGTAAGAATAAAACTACTTTATATTACCTTATAGTGTATCTTAAAAATATTATGATAGCATCTTTTTATCTCTGTATAACACATCCTCTTTTATATTATAAAAATTGTATGAATATGACTTTTGGAGACTAGAACAACAACTTTCTGTCTAAAATTATTGTATTCGTACTTAAATCATACTTAGTTTATTTTCTTAATTTTTGCTTATAACAATTTATCATATTTATATTTGATAAATGTAAAATTTAAAAAAAAATGATTTTTTAAAACACTAATATAGTTCTTAATGTTATATTTCTCAAAATATAGTAAGACAAAACTCCACAAGAAATTGTATCCAAAATTATTTTCTACTCTTTTGCTTATGCCACATACTTTATAACATAGAACTTGAGAACTTGCATTTTTTTTGCCACAAATATATATGTAAATGAAAGAATAATTCATCCAAGCATATTTATGTAATTGTTTTTTTAAAATTAACAATCCCATTTTTTTACTAATGATCAATTTACTACTGTTGATACTGTGAGCCGATCGAAATCACGCTAAATGCACATTTTTCAACTTGTTTCTATGGAAAATTACGTTATAATAAAGTGAAAGCAAGTTTAGAAACAAACCATTTTTCAATCTGCATATTATTTTATCATTGTTCCGTTCGGTGGCGTTGCTATAACAATGTATTCACGGCGATGTGGCGTTTGAATTTATGGTTTTGAAAAACAATTTGAAATTGTAAAATTACATGAAAAATCAATTAAATTTGTCTTTATAATTTTTTGTAGACTTTCGAAAAAAAAAATATAACTAAAAAACAGACAACTTCTCTTTAAACGAAGCAATTTAAAAGATTTGCTTTCGTGTAAAATACAATCCGATTGCAAATCTAAAGCAATCTAAAACTGGAAATTGATTGCTCGGCACGTTTTTTTACTGACTTATGCAATCTCACAAGTATCTATATATTTTTGCATATGACGGGAAAGTATTTCCGTAAAGGTATAAAATTATTTTGATTACTTTTTTCAGCCCTCAAGCAATATCTTTCTATCATAATAGGCTTAAAAAAAGTAAAAAATCTCACATCTCAGACCATATAGTATATTATTCAGATTTAGATACAGAAGAACATCAATTAAACACCATTCTGTAATAACGTATATTTAAAGTTCTGGTGTAGTGTACCTACCCATATAGGTAAAACACATAAGCTTAAAACAAAACACTGGTAACAACATGGCTACCATTAAATACAACAAATGTCAAACACATAACATAACCTTAAAGGTATCAAATATAATATTGCTTTAAGTTTCTTTTCTTTTTTTAATGTTTTACTTTATGTGTATTATATTGCAGAATTGTTTATGATTATTTCTGCTGTTAAACGAATAATTAGACAATTAATAGAAATAAACTTTAATTCGAACTTTTAACAATTTAGCGCTTGTATTAAAAATTTTATATACATGGAACTTGTATTTTCATCTATAGGTACATAAGAGTTGATCATCTGCTGTTTTTACTTAGAAAGAAATTCTTCCAATCTGCTTGCCTGGCGTTTAATTTCCTTGTTTTTAACACGATTTCATTAGCTTCATACGTTTGTTAGTATGTTAGTATGTAACAGTGTCTGTTAAATATGAAATCATATGAACATGATTTTGACCAACTTCAAAACGTCGTATTAGCTCGAAATTTGTCATACAAAGACTAATGACAAAACAAGAATTTACCAAGTTTATTTAATTATCTAGATCACGATTTTTAGAACGATTTCCATATCTGAAAATATATCCATTTATTTGCGATCCCACCATATTTTATACTGAATGTTTGATAAATAAATAATAGTAAAAAAAAACTAAACTAAACTAAACTTGGTAATCGTTTTAAGAGTTTTGCCTCACATATTAGTTCTTTTTTTATACCCTTTCTTCATTTGAGATGCCCCAATAATTATGTACTAAAAAGAAGAATTGTTTTTAGTGTGTAATCCGTAATGTATTCACCATATTTTGTTTTGATATCATAAATCATTTTTTCTAAATTAATTTTTAATTTACTGAGAAAATAAACATAATTTATTATCAATTAATTACCATATATTTTATTGTTAATGATGAGAGCCTTGGTAAAAAGGATGTAAGCTGAATTAAAAATGGTATACCTATTCATAATTTATGAAAACTATTTATTTAAAATAAAATAACTCGATGGAACCTAGTTTAACAAGGTATTTTGCATATGAATGTCATGGCTATTAAAAAAATTTTGAAAAATCATTTTTTTATAATAAAAAAATTATTGTTTTAAAACGCAATGAATTGTAACATGTATGAAATGAATAAAATTTTATAAATTTAAATAAATATCCGAAAATATAAATTTGAATTTTTATTGTTTTAAAAAATTAATTAAAAAAAAAAAATTAAATAATTATTTATGGTCTTAGAATATTCGGTGTTAGCATGAAACTATTATAATAATTTAGTAGTATACTTTTAATATTTTGATACTTTTTAAGAAAAATTACTGCATGTAAAAATAATTTTAATAATAAAAATAGCTTGTTTCTCACTATTTCTCCAAGTTACTTGTTGCACACAAATTATCATTTATGTGCGACAAGTAAATTTAGACCACTAGTGACTTATTAACTATTTGTTATTGTACGAAAGAAGTGTGGAAAAAGAGCACTTATGCTACATAAGTAAAAAAACTACATTTTTCATTTCTATCAAAACAATTACCTATCGAATCGTGCAAAAAGAGTAAAGAAGTTATGTGTGCAGAGGCGTAGATGAACTTAATTCATTTGCACTTTCAACTTTTTACGCACTAGTAGTCAAATATAGTTATCTAGAATATTTGTTTGCTGTGATACAAGAAAAAATAATTTCCATCTTCTAATCTTTGAGAAAAATTCAAGTTGTATATAGAAACGATTTTCTCTAGAAACGGCTTTTTAAATTATGTTATGCTAAAAAGAATGAAAGAAATTTAAAATATTTCTGACTACATTTATATATTGGTATATATTTTTTCAATACCTTAATATTATAAAATATCCTTAAAATATTAAATCTGTATTGATGAATTATTTCTGGAGATTCTCTAATTTAAAAATATTTTTGACATTCTTGTAAGTCCTACACGGAGATTTGTTTCACTATTATTCACCACTCCTTTATAAAAATATTAGAAATATTATGTAACTTCAGATTACGATTACATTATCAAGAATGATATCAAAAGATGGGATAAAAAAAGGTAGTAATTCCTCGTATTAAATAATTATTTAATTTATTTCTCACTGGAAGTAAAGGCGTTATTTTGTTAAACATCTGAAATGAAGTTAAAAAAACAAAAGTAATTAATGAGATCGCTAATATTTGAAATAAAATTTTCAATTTGTCCTTATACCTAGATAAATTTTATTTCGTTTTTCAAATCTATTATATATATTTCGAGTGTGTAGATGTTAGTAACTGTACTCCTCCTAAAGGGGTGGATCGATTTCGATGAAATTTTGTGTGTGTGTTTAAGTGGCACCGATAATTGTTTAGATTTGCCATTCGGTCCTCTACAACTATTTTTTAGGGTTGCGTATCAAAAAAACTGAATTTCATTAAATGGTGGGAGCGCATATAAATCACACATTACATGTATTACAACATATACTACGTACTTTGTATTTTTAATAGTATTGAGGTTATTATAATAGTTACTTACTATAATTTAGATATTGTGAATAGGTAATTGTTAGAGCTATATTGCGAGGGCAGCGAGGTTCAAAGCCTGTCCGGTAGAAAGGAGTGACATTTTTGTTTAGCGGGATGAGTTAAGCGGGAAGAGTATAGTGAGATGGGTTGAGCGGGATGGGTTTAGCAGGCAGGCTAAGCATAGTATAGATATTAATGAATTGAGTTCCATTTTCACAGCACAACGTCTGTCGGGTCCGCTAGTATTAATATAAATTTTGATCTAAATGTTATCATCATCCACGAAATATCTAATCGTAATCTCTTAAGAAATTGATCTTGGCGGAGCGCTAATTTAAATCTGGGTACTATAATAATAATTTAATAATGTGGGTATATAATATATAAGTCCCTTTTCAATAAATTTTAATGATAATGCTGCACTTGCAGTCTCGGTTTTAGCAAGATTTATAACTATCGATTAATTTGTAAAAATGACTGATATAATATATAATCAAAATTTGAATTATGTACGATTATTTGAAAGCAAATTTTGAATAAATCTTTTTTAACAGGTTGTTAATATTTATACGAAAAATTTTCTCCGTGTATTAAGTATTTCTACTGAATTATAGTTCCTGCGTTTAAATAATTAGAAAAGATTTCATTTAACACCAACAATTTAGATTAGTTGACAGGTCACAAACTACAGATTTTTTTTTGGTGTGTAAAATATATATATAAAATTAAATAGTAAAGACCACCTTGTAGAATAAGCGGTTAGTCTCTATCTCTTCTATATGTATAATATAGTGATGTGATGTGTGATGGGTAATACTAACAAGATATCAAATAACATATTTTACACTAGTACAAATATATAATGATCATTTGTGTACATGTATTATTAGGCTAAGCTTCCATAGCAGTAAAAGGCATGTCTTAAAATTTATTGCAGCTTCTCACTTTCAGGTGATTCTGGTAAAGTACTCCTGTAGAAGTAAAACTTTTTAGACAGAAAATTTGAAGCTTTCAAACATACTAACCTTTTCTTTACTTTTATTAATACTTAAATAAATAATTTTCTTTACTTCTGGATCTCTATCAGCAACATCTGATTTTGTAGTTTCTGTGATAAGTTTATATACAGCGTTTCTTATATTTTTTGACAATCCTGGTATTTATTGTACTATAAATACTAATGAAGCTTCTACACCTTAATGAAATCGTTTGCTCTTTACAAATAAAGAAATCTTCAAAACTTTGAATATAAGTCATTAAAAGCCTAATGCACACGCTGTTTAAAATTGAAGACAATCTACCACGCCTAGCATGAGATTAAACAATTAAAATTAAAACAATTAAAAATTACATTTGAAACAGATGTAGCATGGAAGAAGCGTGGAAACATGGCAATCTCATTTTCTCCAGTGAAGGAGACTTACCATTTTGACAAAAAACTAATACTTGAAAGAATATTATATTTCAAATCATTAACAAAGAGAAAATTATTCGACCATTTTGTTTCCATAGGAGATCGGAGTATATGTGCATTCATCCTAGTATATACTTGTATTCATTCCTAGTGTATATGTGAGACAGTATGTGTGGAGGTACAGTATCAGTAAAAAAAACAAAGTATTTTTCATTTATAATAACACCCCACTTGTTGACTTTTTCAACACTTTCAAATTTCTTGTCATTCTTTTACATTTTCTGTTCTTAATAATGGCCAAAAATGCGAAAACTAGATATCTTTCAAAATTTCAAACAAAAAGAATCCCAGAGTTTTTACTTCTATATTGGCTAGGAGCTTTTTTTTCTGAATGTATAATTGTATATTTGAAAAGATTATTTTTATATAATAAAACCTAAGTTTAGTAAAAAGAAAATTAGAGTTCTAATCGTGGAATTGTGTGTACATGAAAATTTGAGATTTGTCTTTTGTTACTGTTATAGGAACTTGGACTAGATAAATGAATGTATAAATGTTGAAGAGGTACAGTATAAGGTATGTGGAATGTCTAAACTACAAATGTTTAGATCATTATCGATAAGTTATCGATGAAAGCAAAGACTTTAGTACATGATTTATTACTGAACTTATATTTTATTACTTTTCAATTTGTATTTGTATTTTTTATATTTATTTTCTATTTCATTCAATAATATTTATTAATTTTATTATTTTTATTTCATTATTATTATTTAAATAAATAAATTGTTGAATAGTTTATTTTCTTGCTGTTTTTAATTTTGTGGTGTCATTTACTTAGCTGTTTAGTTAAATGATTTGTAGTGTCTAAATATTAACGCCAATTATTATGTTTCTTTATAGTAGGTTGTTAAATTTTTGCTGCACCTAAAAAGACAATATCACATTAAATTAAAAAATTAAGATATTCCTGCAAAAAGGGAAATTTTTTACACTTTATGCTGAATGCAAGTGTGGGTCGAAGACTTATGGAGAAACATATTGGACAAGTTAATCATAAGTTCAAAAATCGCGGGCATTTATTGCCTGGTCGAATAGTTTTTGAAATACGGACTAAAATCGATCCAAATATTACGATATCTCAGAAACTCTGCATCCAATCATTAAATTAACCTTAATTTCATGATTTTTGGATCAAAATTACCTCATATACTAAGTTTCATCAAATTCCATAGCAAAATTTTTTTTCCCGATTTTCTCGATTTTTTTTGCAAAAAAACGAAAATTTTTTTAAATCCCAATTTCGATAAAACTCAGTAAATAAGCTATCCTCTTATCTATATTTAATCAAAATACATTACTCTACAAACTTTCTTTACATTAAGTATATCTCAAAGTTATATATAGTACTAGCTGACCCGGCGAACTTTGTTCCGCCTTAATCAACTCAATTCAGTTTTCTGCCTACTTCCTACCCCCTAAGTACGATGACGTGATCATTTTGATCTTATATCCGTTTTTAGGTAACCATCTATTACCTTTAAATCACTAACTCAATTTAGTTATCTGCCTACTGCCTACCCCCTAAGAACGATGGCGTGATTATTTATAGCCTATGCCCATTTTTAGGTTATCATCTATCACCATACCAAATTTCATCAAAATCCGTTCAGCCGTTTAGGCGTGAACGAGTAACAGACAGACAGGCAGACAGAGTTACTTTCGCATTTATAATATTAGTATGGATTAACAATACATTAATATATCATAAAAATATTGTTTTGTATACAATAATTTAATAAAATCCATTATATTTTAATGTATTGTGTGTATGGTTTATACAAAACGTATGTATGTACACCTTAGTATTAATATGAATGTTAATATGAATGTTAATATGAATGTTAATATGAATGTTAATATGAATGTTAATATGAATGTTGTGTTATTTAATTATTAAATATTATAAAAATCATTAATTATGAATATGTTTAATAATAATAAAATACACAACAAATATGAGCTAGTTAATACAAATACAGTACGATACAAAATGTAAAAAAATAATATATAAAATACTTTTGAAGGGTAAGCTTTTATTGTATGAAAAAGTATAAAATAACTTTTCTTATGAGTCACTCATACATGGTTGTAAAAGCTGGACACACTCATTCTTAAATATCATGGATGATTTAGATCGCCTATAGATTTTAAAAATAAGCATGTACGAATGGCTCATTAGAAAAATTATTTTCTACTTTTTAGTACAATAAAAATTTGTCTCTAAAAAAGTATTTTTTATTTAAATTTGTAATTTAACACTTAATTAAACAAGTCGTGGATAGTCCCTGGTTCGACTCTTGAGGTCCACACGACTTGCCAGCGTAATAAATAGTTATGAAATGACTGAATGTTATGAAATTCTTTTTGGATCATATTGCCGTTAATACGCTTCGATCGACACCTCAAAGGAGTCGATAACATTCTTTGCACGATATCGATGACGAAAACACACACATACTTCTTTTCCAAAGCGGTTTTAAAGCCTCTTTCTAACCGTGAAACGTAAAGATATTATGAAAATTTCGATTTCGAATATCAGACCCATTAAAATATCTTCCCATATTGGGAAGTTGAAAAAGTATGCATATCAAATATGGTGTACCTAACCGATGGGAAAATCTGGTCAAAGTTATTATAATACATAATAATGAACAGTTTCTGGATTACCAGCCAGAAGCAGAGACTTTTGCAATAGGATCTTATTATATTAGGAGATTATTTTCCCATAAGTATGTAACTATTTAGTCAAGTTTACTTAATAAGTCTGTGTAATTTTTTCTAAAATTTTTTTGGAATGAGGCACAAATATTACGGTTGTTCGATTGTGCCCGTGTTTCACTGTGTGTATCATTCTGTATCAATAACTATTATACATATTTTTGGTATTTTTAACTATTATAAATGATTATATAACATAGGCATGCATGTATTATAGGGTTCAAACCTAATATTAAAAGTGGAAGGGTTAAAAACAAATTATGTTATATATTAGTTAATTAGTTATTATATGTACACCTATTAGTTATAAAATATGAAAGGCTTCATCATAATTATAATTTTTCGTTACCTTAATAAATAAATTTCTTTTTTGTACCTAGTTAATATCATCTAACTATGAATAATATTATCAGCTACTTATAATCTATTAAATTTGTTTTTTTTCCCGTAAATTTAATGTAATATCATTAAATTTAGGTCATGATTAATTTGGGTTGATCTATTAATTTTGAGTAGTATTTTGGATGAAGGTATAGAAATTAAAACATGTAATGATTTCAAAATTATTTAAGAAAATTTCACCAAAATTGACTACTATAAAGCGAGTTCTGGATATCTAAAACTAAAATTAGATGTTCATGTTTTATAATAAACTTCTATCTAATTATTGTAGTGCAAAGAAATACAATTAATAAAATCTAAAATTGTAATTGTAAATTTGTTATAAAATGAATTCAACTTGGTTTTTTACGAAATCATTTTAATTTTTGATAGCTCCATAAAGATTCATTCCATTTTAGTTTAATATTTTAAGTTATGATAAAGATTTAGCATAGATATCTTCTTGTTTTATGTAAGCTTCTTATGAAGGAGCTAAGACTACTTCTTTATGATTTCTAGATATGAATTAACTATATATTAACAATTAGGAATTCGTTTTGTAAAAGATAAGTATCTTGAAAAAATGATAACAAAATCTAAATTGAGAGCAAAAAAGTCTGCAAACAAAAATTTATTCAGAAAATATTTTTTATTTCTGTATTTTCAAATCCTTTTAAATTTTCAAATTTTCAGTTGCGTTCGGAGTGTTCTCAATCATGTTTTTCTTCTTTCAGAGGTGTTTCGATTGATTAAAAGTATGATTCTACGATCAGTTTTGAGACTCTTCTTGTAAAACCCATTTCTGGGAAATATTTTAGTCTAATCACAAACTTTTATGAGTCTTTGCATATTTCTTCATCAAGCAATTAATAACATTTACGAATTTCTTCATTGGCTTCTTATTTGTTTCTTTGGCTTGTATTTTTATGACGTGCCAATATAATGACTGTGGAACATTGCCTTCCGTGCCATAGCATCTCAATGAATATCGCTGTAAAAGTATCCGTTTACCATATTGAATTGCTTTCACCCAATTTTGTTTTGCTAGAGTATTGAAAACCTCAAATTAGAAAGATGTTTTAGTTTCTGTGATATAATTTTTTAAGGATTTTATATTTTACCGTTGTTTTGAGATTTAGTTATTGCCATATATTTTAAAATTCTTTTCCCCATGTCGTTTTATAACAAGTAACAACGAAAATCAATCACACTGTATCATCCAAAAAAAGTAATTATAAACTCTTGTTTTTTAATTACAATTATAGTACATTTTTGTTTGTATATCTAACTTTGAAAACAAAAATATTACGTCCGGTCTAATTCAATATAATTAATAAGAATTATTTCGTAGGTACACAAAAAGCGTATACATTTATTTTTAGTGGATAAAATTTGAGTTAATATTTTATGTTTTTATCATAATTTTTTAAAAACATAATAATAATGACAAGTCATTACATAATAGTTTTTATTTCTTGAAAAGTATTAATAAAAAAAATGATAAACATCAACATACGGCTTAATAATAAAGAAAGCGGTGTTTACTTTACAATTTCTTATAATTTTAACTTATGTAAGAAAAATAATTAGGTACAAATTTAGTTTGTTTGTGGGGTTATAGTAAAATTTATTTTATTTCCTGAAAATGCAGATTAATAAGAGTTTGTAATAATTAAACATGAGTATGTTTAATTAATTAATGATTAAATTAGGATCAAATCGAAGAACCCGTGGAGGATTTTTACAGGAAATGCATGGATGATATTTAAAAGAAAATATTAATTTTTTGTAAATTGAAAGGCCATGATTAACTTGGGTTGATACATTTAATGTGGGAAGTATTTTGAGTGAGGGTAAAAAATAAAACATATGTAAAGATTAATAAAAATTAAAAATTAACAAAATATTTTTCACCAGAATGGTATTGTAAAAAAGAAGTGCCGACCGTCTGAAACTCAAACTCGATCTGAAAAAACCTAAACTTCAATCGCTAAGAAATGTAATTAATAGAATTTGAAATTGTAGTTGCAAATTTGGTATAAAACCAAGGATAAAATATTCTTTGCTGTAAGTAGTAGCTTGAATATTTATGTAAAAATTGAAAGTTTTTAGTTAAAAAAAATTGTAAATTGATATCAAAACTAAGAAAGCTTATGAATGGACTGAAGCTTATTAAATAAATAAATAATATATTGAATATTAAAAATCAAAATGCGTGGTTGAGCATTTTTACTAGTTGAATATACGGGGTGATCAAATATTTCAGCAGCCCTGGAATGTTTCAGGATACATTCAGGATAAAGAGTAGAATGATAGTACCAATAAAATAATAATTTAGAATAATCAGTAAAATTTGATTGTGTCCTCAATTAATGTTTTGGCATTATCAAAGTTCTCTACCAGCAACTAAAAACCTTCATTATCCTATTCTATGGCAGTTTCAATATAAATTCTTTCTCTAGTGGTACTATTATTTTAACGGAAATTTCGAGAAAAAGAAAATATCTTTTTTCATATTTTCAGGTAATGAAAGAAGAAACTCTTTCAATTTCTTCAGCTATCAGAAAAACCTTTATTTACACTCAAAAATTATTGTAGTTTGATATACGGGAGGTAGCTCGTTAGTCCTAAATTTTATGATAATTCGGCTTATGGTTTTTCTAGAAGCATATGGTTTTAATTTTATCTTTGTCCAGGGAAGAAAAAATAGGAGTTCTTTAGAAAGCATGGGGTGAGACTTAAAACTATAGATTAAGTAGCATCGGGCTCTTAAGAAAGCTAAATTAAAAAATATACTGACTCTGTTAAAGCTAAAAAATATATCTACCAAAAAAAACAGCTTATACCTATATCCTTGTGATTCATATGAAATTGAAGCCATAATAAAATGTTTGAATAACAACAAATCAACTGGTTGGGATGATGTGCCTACATAAACTATAAAGTCTGCCTTACAACAAATTGCAAGCCCCATTATGAGTTATTATAAATCAATGCTTTGAGATGGGAACTTTTCCTGAATTATTAAAAAAATCAGTGGTGTGACCAATATTTAAATATAATAAATAATACAAAAAAAATCAAAAACCCAACTACGTTAATAAAATCTGAAAAAAAAATCAACTCCAACAGTTTAACATAGCGTTTACATGGCGACTGCAACATTCGGGGCTCATTATTGGCCAGATTTTGCGATCTTTAATTTTAACTGGCCCCGACTGTTAAAGTCACTAAATAAATAATAAAATATCTTAAAAAGCACCCCACGCTTCTTTACGATTAAATGATTTTTTTTCTTAATCACTCTTTGTTTTTTTGAATTTATAGAAATTATTTTCTATTATTATTTTTAACATTATGGAATGTTACTGCGCTTCCACCATAAATATGAACTATTTATGGTATAAAATGGTTAATCCTGAAAATCCTCGTTTGGATCTTTGATAGTTATTTGAAATTTCAATTCAATCCGACGTTTTAAATGAGAAAAATCCCCATAAATGTGTTCTCTCTTTGTATACAACCCGTACCAATAAATACAAATTATATATTTATTTATTAACAAAAAAAAGAGTAAATTCAATAAGCAGCAGTTGTGTTTTATATTTTTAAAATAATAATAATTATTTAAAGTACCTCCATAGCTATACGTATAGTAAACTCCACATACCATTCAATGATTTTATATTTGTATAAATGGTTTCTTATGACATTATTACAACGTCCTTATAACATTATTGTACGACGCACAGGTATATTCAAAAGTTGGCAAATCGATACCTATAGAAATCGACAATCGTCACGATATTAAAGGTTAGATAATCATGTTATCATGTAATTGTAATCGTCAAATATTGAAATATTGTCGTTAGAGTAGCCCATTAGTTGTAAATATCCTTGGATTATATCTTTACTAATTCAGGGCTAAAATTTGACATATTTCATACATATGTTTTTTTTTTTACATATGTTAAATTATCTTCCAATTTTATAATTTTGGTAAAGACCCGAAAAGAAGATAGCTCAGATCAAAGATCTAAATTGAGAAAAAATTAATGTATTATAAAATCGTTATTTTACGAAGTAATCGTTAGTGATGAATAAAATTATCGGAGAAAGCTTCCTTAAACATTGTAACAATCCCGACTAGAAATTTTCACGTGCTCCCACTTGGGACCCAGCTTGGTTGCCCAATTGGGACCCCAAATTGGGCTGTAACGCAGAAACTTATTTGGGGCCCGGTGGGGCAATCCCTATTGGTTCCCGATTGGGCAGTCCCTATAGGTTCCCAAATGTGCAAGCCCTATGGGTTCCCAATCGAATAATCTCGGTCTGTTCCCGCTTAATTTACCTTATTGTAAATCATTTGCCCCTTGTTAATCAATACAATCATGATGTAGCCTATAGCTTCAAATTAAAAATAAACTGAAAATTACCAAGCAAATTTTTTTATTTATAAATTTATAAAAATACAATAGATCCAGTCAATAGAATGATCATTTTTTTAAACGAAGAAGACGATGGCCATCCCAATCTCGAGCACCTTGTATCACTGTTGTCATTGCCTTCAAAATTTCTTTATCGTCTAGTGGGTTTTCGGGACTGGAAGCTAGTTTTTTAATAAAGACATCTATAATAATTTAAAAAAAAAAATTATTAATGAAAGAACTATTTTTTTTAATAATCACAATATAACTTGTGATCGAAATTTTTACCTTGTATACTTGAATAAAAACTAGTCAATCTTCAATTGACATTTTCAATTACTCTCAAAATGTTCAAACACATGTGTCAAAATAATAAAATTCAATTAAACGTAAATGCACTTAAAAAAATTTATGATATAGTATGATGCTGAATTTTTATAAATTAAAATACCAAAAAAACTATAAAATATCACTTATTTTCGATTCATACTCGACCGTACATAATGTGTTTTTATAATGACAAATAAAAAACTTCTCGTAGCGCCACCTGGTGAAATGTTTTACATAAATAAAACGCGGAAAATTCAAAAACAGAATAATATTAAGAGAAAAAAATAGATTATGTAAAAAACGAAAAGTTTATAAATACTCAAAGTACAGAGTTAAAAGTGAAGTAAAGCGTTTTGAATTAAAACTTTTTTAGGGAAATTATTTTTTTCTAAATTTATAAATATTTACTTACTATAAAAAAATAACTTAAACAAAAAAAATTAATTGAAAAATTATGATTGTTTTTAATAAAGTAGGAAATTTTTTTAAATCAATTAACTGTACTAAGATTAAGAACATATATATTTGCTTTATTCAAAGCAATCAAATTTTTCAAAATCAGGTAAAAATAGAGTAAAGATTATTTTAATTTTTACACCGGGCTATCCCAACGTGTTCCCAACCAGGTCCCACTCAAACAAAACCGTTGTGTCTATCATTTAATTTAATTTGGGCTTTCCCAATAAGTTACCAAATAGGCCCCAGTTGGGAAAAACTATTTAAAATCGTCTATTTTTACATTGGGCTATCCCAAAAGGTTCCCAATTGGATCCCAATTGGGATGGACCTATTTTAATTTAATTTGGGCTTTCCCAATAAGTTACCAAATAGGCCCCTGTTGGG
Organism: Chrysoperla carnea; assembly: GCF_905475395.1. Taxonomy (NCBI): domain Eukaryota; kingdom Metazoa; phylum Arthropoda; class Insecta; order Neuroptera; family Chrysopidae; genus Chrysoperla; species Chrysoperla carnea. Next base: position 112,478,352 of record NC_058337.1, read on the forward strand.
AAAAACTATTATAAAATCGCCTATTTTTACATTGGGCTATCCCAAAAGGTTCCCAATCGGATCCCAATTGGGATAGACCTATTGGGCCATGCCCCAACAAATCCCAAACGGGCCCCAATATAAGTACTGGGACAATTTCTAGTCGGGATTAATAAGAAATGCGTTAAGATCAGATTCTCAACCCATTTTGTGGACGACTATTTTCAACTTTTCAAACAAACATCCTTTTTTATTCAGCGCCAAAGTTTTTTGTTAATCCTTCTTTTTTTTAATGGGTTAACAAAAAATAGAGTGCTGTTTAAGAAGCCATCGAAAACTTTTGAAAAATCTGCGTGAAAGACAAAGCCCCACTTACTGTAGGAACTGACTTTTGAGTTCTATTGTATTTTGTGATATACAAATATATTACACGCTCTTCTGCATGTAGTATGTTTTAGAGATCTATACAATGTGTTCAAAAAGTTCGAGACCTTCTGAATTTAAGAAAAAAATATGACCACACAAAAGTTGTAGGATTTTGCTTTCTACAATCTAATGGTGGCCTTGGTTTTGACCTTACCCTTGACGTTAAGGGTCACTTCAAAGTCAAGTCCATTTTTTAAATGATTATTTATTTAGGTTTTGTTTATACGAATTCTTACGAAATTTTGCATGAAATTAAGGAAAAAACAGCACGAAGTACTCCAGAGCAAAGTTTCGAAGCGAACAGAGACGTGAAAACGTCTGATTATTGTATTTAGTTCCTTTTGAATTTAAATGCGAAGTCATAAAAACCATCCAGCAATTTTTTTCTAATACTTTTATAATGAATTCATTTAATAATAATAAAAATTGACTAGACCTTGAACTTACCGAGGTCACTGTGAGATTTTAGGGAAATCCTAAAACTTTTTCTTGCACTTTTTTCAGTCATTATTTCCTAAATTCAGAGTCGGTTTTCCAACTTTTTGAACACCTCATATTACTATGTAATGCAATAAATGATTGGCCAAATATATGTATTCATACTATACCATTTTGAAATGCAACGCAATGCAACAGCAATACTTGACTACAATTCAAGTCTAATATTACATTTTTTCATTAATATTTTATTTTATTATTATTTTTAATTTAAATTTTATATTAATAATATTATTGTATTGTTTCAAATAATATACCAAAGAATTTCATACTTAATATTTTTTTATTGTTTCAAAAATTGGGTGGATATATGCTTTTTTGTTTTTACCAATATTTAAACAGGCTGTAATTTAAGTTACCTTGCAGACAATTATGGGCAAGATTATGATTATTTTGGTTAATTTAAGCAAAATGTTAAAGTACAAATAATTTGGGAAAAATCAAAATAATTTTCACGTTTCGCTAGCAGAAACGAGTAATATATCAATTATGTTTTTGCCAACATTCATTCTTATATGATATGAGGAATTGTAGAATCTCAGGCAATGCTTTATTTTAACATATTTATAAAATCCGGCCTTGTTTTATTATTTTTCATATCTCATCCTTTATCTACACCTTGGCACTGTTGCTTAACATGCCAGACTCTTAATAATGCCAGTTTCGTTACAATATAGATATCAAAAAGGATAAAGGTATAACAAATAATTTTTATGTATGAAAAATAATTATTATTTATCAAAAATATTTTGGATAAATAATATATTATTTAACATTTTTATTGAAATGGAATCACAAAAAAATGTATTACTTATCAATTAAAAATATGATCTCTATTACCCATTTAAGATACTGTATGAATGGGTGTATATCGATATTTTATCTTCAAACACAACTGCTACAAAAAAGTATCTTGAAATAATTTTTTGGTGAAGGTATTTACCTTTAAAAAATTATTTATGTTTAAAAATGATTTCCAATAGGTGATTTTCATATAAAATTATTTATTTTTAATCAAAAGTATTATGTACAGTAGGCGGGGTTTAATATAATCTACACACAATTTATTATCAAAATAGGATTATTACATCTTCCATTAAATTTTAAAATTTTTAAATTTTTTTATTTCACAATATCTATACCTATATCATAATATCAATAACTGACAGTCAAGAACGTGAATTCTCAGCCATCGGGGATAATGAATTATTTAGAAGATTCTTTGGATATAAAGGTATTTAGAAAGGGTGGCATAAGAAGTATTATTACCACCTAGAATTGTCACCCTAATTTGTATATTTACATATGTTATAGGTATTCATATTCTACCTGCCCTAGGTACTTTTATTTTTCGTCATTCTATTAATTTTCCCAATTTTCGAAAACTAAAGGTTCCCAGGCAAAACTTGGTACATAACATAAATTAAATATAATTGATTAAAATATTTTGATTACGGTAGTTCACTATTTTACTTATTGATAAAAATCAATTTTCAAATTCATAATTTTTATGTTATATGTTTAAAATAATTGTTCACATGAGTTTTTATTTATGTGAATAAAAATTATAAATAAAAATTAAAATAAATAAAATAATTATTATTAGAAGTATTGTATATTTAAACGTAATAGTTAAAACAAATTTTAACACAAAACTGTTTATGACATTTTGTGTAATGAAACACTATTCGTGTTGTTAATATTTGCTCTCACATAAATAATTATCAGTTTATACTTTGGATATTAATAAGATTAGCAAAGTGTTTATTTCGATATTATTTCTGATAAACTTAGGTGATTCGCCTGTCAAATGGTGTATGTTTGTACCTTAATTGTCACCAAATCAATATATGGGTTGCGGAAAATTTGTTGGCTTGGAATTTTTTATACAAGAAATGGCAGAACACTTTAAAATGATGAAACAAAAAATATTTATGGAACGCAAGAAAGTTTTATATGAAATAATTGGATCGCGGAAGGAATATTTTTTGCACCAATGAATTACACCACATTCTAACTTATTTGATTGCTGAATAATTGCTGAATAATTGAGTGTCGTTCTTGAAAGGGACATAGATACATCTTCTCGAAATATGGTTTACTAAAAACCATTATCCAGAAGTATTACATATATGAAGGTCTTATCAACAGGAATTGTTCTAAAAATCAAGTTGGGTGATAGCTACCTTCTAAAAAAACCTTCTAGAAAAAATTATTTTTTACTCATAAGACATCCACTCAATCTTTTGACACTTTTGATGTTTAATAGCAGGTATAAACTGATAATTATTAAATAACAATCTCAGAATTTTAGCCCCAAAAAACTGAGAATTAAAAACTTTTTATTTTACGGATTTTCCATGTTTCAACCTCAAAATTTGAAGTCAAAAAGTGAAAAAGTTACAAATATAAATTTTTATTGTGTCATAGTTTTTATCCGGCTTCGAAAACCCTCTTAGATTGTAAAATAATGACAAGACAAGAATTCGCATAAAAAATTTTTAATTTCTTCTGTTGTTTCGTAAAAACTTCTTCGATTGGCTTTTTTAAGCCATTTTTGTATATCGCAAAATTTTATAAAAACTTTGTAAAAATCCAACTCCCTGTAAATTTCTCTGACAGTAAAAAACACATAAAAACTTTCAATATAAAATTTATTAAAACTAAAATTAGTCTCCATCCAATATTCTGTTCCTTTTTTTTAAGATTTTTATGTGATTTTTTAATTTATATTTGTGATATGTAAATATATCTTTCATTTTCATGGACATACATATCTCTACACACAGATACGTCTCAGATATACCATAAGATCATTTTTCTTGTATATAGCGATCTTTTATCACTTTGACATTAAAATGTTCTAGTAGTAACTATAACCTATGTATTATAAAAATAAAAAAAAGGTATCCTATATATACGTGTGTTTGGACCTTGTGGTGTATTCATGGCGTTCTCACACCAGGAGGTGTTATTGTTCATAATATTTACACCATCACACCCCAAATAAATTATTCAACTGATAAATAATAGGATTTTTATTATTATTATTATTTTAGATAACTTTAAATTTATTGAAGAAGATCAGATCTATTGATCCTTAAGGCTGTTTTATTTGAAATGAAAAAGAATAGATGTTGTTTCAGTCCCTTCTTATTAGATGGTTAAGGACTAAGAGGTTAATGTACTCTTCAAATATTGCTTGCTCCCTGTCCGGTTAATTTTTCTAGTCTAAATTTTCATTAGTAATTTTAGACCACTTTCTGATGTAAAGCTGCAGAAATTACAAAAAATTAAGCTTCAAAATCACAATTTACTTTGATACGTTTAGTAGTTTTGGGTGACCAAACTTCTTATAGCTCATGTGTCGAATTTATGTGTCAGTATATATTATAATGAAAAAATGTCTGCTGAGCTCTGAGCTGACAATTTAAAAGCAAAATAAACACATCAAATATAATTTTATTAAATATTTTATAGAAAAAATATATTAAAAATATAATATTTCAAAGGCGGAGCAAAATGTATATCTTTATTAAAATATATATTTTCTCAATTTTTTTCATATTTAATTATATATTATTACTCAATAACATTTGGGAAAAAAATTATGTAAAAAATTACCTATCTTATTTAAACTTTTAAAAAGGTAAGCTATAGTAATTAATTGGTTGAAGGTATTATATTCGTTTATACACATATACTGTCTCGGAATTTTATTTGAAAATTTTCTAAACTAACTCTACCAACTCATGCAACTAAAGTTGTACAATTAGCTATAAGCAAATAGTACATTTATTAATGAATTAAATTTATAAAAAAAATTTGGCTAGAAGTTGCTGGCCATTCTACATGTATGAACTGTATATAGGCTATTTGTTTATTTCATGTCATTTAAATCATACGAAATACGCAAAATTTTATGATTATATTAACTTGGAACTTTGCGAGTAGGTAATTTAAAATGTTTTTATTTTTATTTTGCAAAATATGCTTAGAATCATAGTTAAAGAAAATTGTGGTAAATGTCACAATTACTGTTACCTAATTTTAGTAGATTTTGCTTTAGTCCATTGAAATGTTACAATTTTAGGGCCAAACTGAACATTTTTGGGGAGGACGCGATTTTATTTGGGGAACATGTAGGGGGGGGGTCAATACAACCTTAACCCCAAGTTTGTGGGGTTGGCGCTCTTGTCCCCCGCCCGCCATCTTAAAAAAGGGATGGAAACATATTTTGCTTTATCTTGTAAAATATTGATTTCTCAAAAAATTTGTAAAGACATAAGCAGCAAATTGTCGTGGCTACAATTTTGTTTATGTGACTTTTTGCGATAAACTTAAAATTTAAAAAGTTATGAGCAAAAAAGTAACAAAATCAAAAATTTCTTTTTTTGCTTAATAACTTTTTTTCTTGTCATTTTATCATAAATTTAGATGGGAGCAATATTATAGAGAATACGTTTATGAACATTTCCTCGCAAATTTTATTAATTTTTGTTAATTTTTAACGTAGTTACAGCGCTCCAAAGTTGTCCCAGTTTATCAATGCGCATGATAACTCGGCTAAAACAATATGTTTACCTTACTCTCGTTTTTTAATAACATATTTAATAAGCTGTTTCTTCTTCCTCATGCTATTCTTTTAGTTGTGCTACATAGTTTGCCACGTGTAGACGTATTGAAAATTGTGAATATTATTTTCAGTTTAATCAATATTATTTTTACACACATGCGAGTAAAGGTCAACTCATAAACCTTTTGGAAGGATTAGAAATTTGGAAAAATTCAAAAACAACGTGTAACGATAAAAAGGATGTGTTACGAACTCCTATTTTAAAACGATACAAACGATTCTCCAAAACAGTAGCAAAAATTTCATTCAGTTTATCATTGATTCCGCCAACACAGGATGTAGCCCGTTTCCACAGTCTCCGAGTGTATCACCAGGTCCAATCATGGCTTGGAAAATACAATAATCCTGAATATTGGGGCTGGAAAAAGCATGGAAACATTTGGATGCCAAGTTCGAAGTGCTCCACAGTGTGCGTCTATTGCTCTGGAGGAACCTGTACCAACATTATGGAAGTAACAAAATTAATGGAAGAAAATGAATTTGAAGAAGAATTACCAACGATGACTCCAACTTTAACTACTGTCATTCCTCAAACCTTCACATTCGATGTTGAATTACAATCTGAGCCACAGCCTGGAGAATGTGAGCCACAACTTGGAGAATCTGAACGACAACCTGGACCATCGAAGAAGAGTAGAATGGGATACCTAGCTGTTCTATTTTAATTACTGATTAATAATATGATTAAGTCGGAGATATTGGAGCGCTGTAACTACGTTAAAAATTAACAAAAATTAATAAAATTTGCGAGGAAATGTTCATAAACGTATTCTCTATAATATTGCTCTCACCTAAATTTATGATAAAATGACAAGAAAAAAAGTTATTAAGAAAAAAAAGAAATTTTAGTTTTTGTTACTTTTTTGTTCATAACTTTTTAAATTTTAAGTTTATCGCAAAAAGTCCCATAAACAAAATTGTAGCGACGACAATTTGCTACAAATTATGTCTTTACAAATTTTTTGAGAAATCAATATTTTACAAGATACAGCAAAATATGTTTCCACCCCTTTTTTCAAGATGGCGGGCGGGGGACAAGGGCGCCAACCCCACAAACTTGGGGTTAAGGTTGTATTGACCCCCCCTACATGTTCCACAAATAAAATCGCGTCCTCGTTTTGTTTTGTTTTGGTTAAACCGAAAGTGAAGGTCTATGACAATTGTTATATTTCTTGTCAAATTGAATCATAGATGAAAGTGGTCTTTATGAGAACAAGAACCCAAAGTTTAAACATTTGCAATTAATAATAAAAACCAAATATGTATCTTTAAATTAGGAAATTATCCATTAAGTAGTGATTTCTCCTAGGGAGAAAACCAAATTATCGGATATAAAGAAAGATTAAATTCTATTTTTCATTCAAGACTTTTTAGGCAGAAGCTGAATTTTGATTTTTCACCATAGAATTCCATTTTTGTTTTTAGAGTTTTTGTTCCAAACTTATATTATATTATATTTTTTTTATGTAGGGTTATCTGTTGTAGTCGGGTTTATAATTATTTATTTTGAATCATTAAACAACACGTATGATTCCAAAAATTAAAGAAATGAATTTTTTTCAGGTATGTATAATAATCAAAAAATATGTAATTAAATCTTAATGGTTTATTTTTATGGTACGTCCATTTATTTTATTTTCCCCAACATTTAGGCTTGCCCTCATCATTTTCAATATACTATGTACACACAAATAGTGTCTGATTTGAACTTTTTACTTTGTTTATCTTACAAATTTCTGTAAAACAAGTGATTTACTGTTTTAGTGTAAAAATTAAAACTTACAATGTTCGAAGTTTCGAAATTACGAAAAATAACTGTAAACAGCAGAAAAACATAATACAAACTCAAATCAAAATCAGTCGGCATCAGCTAAAAGTTGACAAATACCTTTTTTGTTATTCTATTTAAAAAATAATTAACTCCCAAATACTCTCAAACCTCTCAAACGGTAATTATAATAAATTTAAGCTCAAAGCCCGTTAAAAGTTTGTCGACCTCATGCTTAAAAAGCACATCCTAATCAATAGCGCTCTTGGTCATTATTGTCAATAAGCCATAGGGCGGAATGCCAATAAAACCCTCAAAAAGGTTTTTCAAGCCCTTATTGCAGCTTATATAGGTTTCTTCATAAATAATAGGTTTCTTTATAAGCAATTATATTTTGAGTACCTACCTATATTTTTCACATGTGTAAAAATTTCCTGTATTTAAAAACTTTTTGGATAAAATAATTCTCCGTATATTCAAAATTTATAGGCCTTTTTATGGCTTTTAGTGGTTAAAAAAATACTTGAACTACACATTTATATTGTTGTCTTTCCAAAATTTTATTTTTGTATTCAAAATCCAGGATAATAACATTAAAATTCTGAAAAATCAGCGGAAATCGATGCATATCTATTATGTACATATATTTCGAGTGTGTAGATGTTGGTGAGTGTACTCTTCTTAAACGGACGAATCGATTTGGATGGAATTTTGTGTGTGTGTGTGTTCAAGTGGTTTGATGATGATTAAGATTTACCATTCGGTTTACTACAACTGTTTTTGAGGGTGCCGCACCAAAAAAATTAAATTTCATTAAATGGTGGAAGCGCATATAAATTATATATTGCATTATATTAATAACATATATTAGTGGGATATGTTAAGAAGGACGGATTAAGCGAGATAAGTTTAGCGGAATGAGTTTTGCAGAATCAGTTAAGCGGGCTGGCTAAGCATAGTATAGGTATTAATGAACACAGGACAACGCCTGTCGGGTCCACTAGTATAGTGTATATATGTATAAATAAATGTCTATTTTACTTAGACAACATACTCGTCAAAATGGTAAATATTCAGAATATGTATTTTAAAACAACATGACAACCATAAAAATACAACGGCCATGGTTGTTTATTTACGTTATAATTTAATGATTAAAATACAAAAGGTATAATAATGGGTATTAATAATATTATTTTATTAAAGGTATGATATTTGTTATAGGTACGTGTGTTTGACACGTGTAGTATATATAAAATTGTATATATAGCGCAGCGGCACGTGTAATATTCATCATAATCATATAGGTAATGCGAATTTTTCATTATAGAAAATAATGATGATGGTCTACTAATCTGACCGTAAATTCGGGGTAGAGTTAAATGTAACGAATTCATGATTATTATAATTTTTTTTTATCTTTAATTATTTCACAATAAATTATAAGGAAGATGAAAAATATTTGTTAAAAGAGTTTGGTTTTATGTACATACTTACCGAAAAAAAGTTTGGATGTTAACAAAATCTAGTTTTATGTATAACTAGATCTTTAGAAAAAGTTATTTTCTAATTTAAATTAAAGCTGTTTTTCGTTCAATTGTTTTCACTTGAATTTAATTTGATTTGATTGACGAATTTGAGGATAATTTGTTCATCTTGGAATGTTTCATGGTGGAACTATGTTTCTTATTGCACGATGTTTGTTTTATGGTTGGGAGTTAAGACCAAAAAAAACTCCAACAAAAACCAAAAACCGACATTTAGGTTACCTGGGAAACTAAAACTTTTTCAATCGATTCCTATTGCCATGAATTTTGGGAAAATGCAAAAATCTTTTTATAACTGTCAATTTGTATTTTTTGACAAAATTTTATATTTTATCATTAAAAAAATTGAGTTGTGAAAATTATCAGAAGTTAAAGAAATCAGAGATAATTTAAAGTAATTACAATGCAGTTTTTATGTTATGTCATAATAAATATCCTTATCAAACCAAAGGTTATGTACTCACATAATGGGTTGACTACTAAATCAGAAGTATGTCTTTTTTAAACTAATACTACAATTATTTCATACAGTAAAAACTAAAAGTAGCTATAAAATTAAATTCTTTCAAGTATCAAACAAGTATTTGACTTCTAAAATTGATACTTTAAATTTTCAGAAAAATATCTTGTTAATAAGAAAAGTATGCGCTACATTTATAATGTACCAAGGTACGAAAGGAATATAGTTCCTACCGGATGTCCCACGACACCTCTGGTTTTTTTTTGCCCATGGGAAATTTTGTCCAAGGATAATAGCTCGTGTTACGTATATATTAAAAATAATGGTCTATATTAACTTACGTATATATTAAAAATAATAACTTCATTTTTAAGGAAATTTTAACTATATTCCGTTAAATTTCAAAAGATGAGTTAAAGTGCAGCTCTGTTATTAAACATTTATATTTAAAATTCCGAGTAAATATATTTTCCAGTTCTATTAAAAATAATTGTGAGCAAAAGCTACAATACAAGCCTATTTACATTATACTAGTACTTATATTCGTAACATACAAAGTTAAAAATAATTATATAAACATTAACTTTTTATGCATTATTAAAGTATTCTAATAAAACTTAATTAAGTACTAAGTTTGATATGTAAGGTGCTTAATTAAGTACTATGTTTTGTTCTTTGGTTGATATTCTTTTGTGCTTACTTAGGCAGTTTTACTGTTCCTTGTTGTAAGCAATAATGTAAAAATAAAAAAAATTAATATTATTAATATCATTTTAACGATTATATTGTTTACTTATAATCACTTATCAACAGTTTAACACTCTTGTCCATTCCTTTTATTGTTTTTTAATAAACAATATTATTCAACGAAGTAGAAACAAGGTGACATAATTATACATCTGGTGGAAATTTTTAAGCTAAGCACCTGTGTTGAGCACCTTATACTTTAACAGCGGCAACTTGTAGGCTTCAGTCCGAAAATCTAATTATTAATTGCATTTGAATTAGCGAATTTAATTTAATTTTTCTGATATATTTTTAAAGTTTTCTCTCTCTTAGAGAAAACTATTGTGGTCACGAAACGAGACGAAATGACAAAAGCATGCCTCTTGTACTGTCTCAACTCGTAGAAGTTTTTAATCGACTTTTCTTGCTTTGGCCATTGAGAGAAAACTCTCATCTGATTTCATTTATTTATGATTTAAAACCGTTTTGGAATTCAAATAGGCAAAAATAATGATTATAAATACCTGTTTGTAAAAAATAACATATCCTTAAAAACAAAACTTGCCCGTTTCTGATGAATTTAAGAATAAAAATCAATAAAAACTTGATTTGAAAATTTATCATCTGCCTGTAGAATATTTCTTGTCTATCTCTCGAATATTTGTTGTCTGTCTGCTTATTGACTATTTATCGAAAAAGAGGATTCTTATTATCATTTCGTATTCTCGTATCGTTTTGTTTATCTAATTTTTCAAGGCATACCTAAAAAAAACTCCATATTTATTGAAATTGGATTGTAAATCTTATCTGGAGCTTTGTTTTATACTATGTAGTGATTTAAAAAGTGATAGTTACGAAAGAACTTATTAAAAGCAAAAGGTAGATCAAATGTCATCTAGTCATTCTATCTATGAGACCACTGCTTTTCAAGTTTTAAGTCTATTTATTTCTGGACGTCATCAGTGGTTTTCACATCACGCACAAAGTGATAACTTCCATACTTGATAGCAGTAGCTTCACATACGTAGCCGCTTTAATTTGAAAAAGTTCAAGCATTTTTATTGGAAAGCTCTTTATAAAAGAAAAAATATATTTGTGGTAACAGGAAAACTGAAAATAACGTGGAATTATTAAGCAGAATGCGATATATTTACCTAACGTATGCACATAAGGGTTTAAATATATCCCGTGTGTTCTTTAATTTTTACAACTTGTTATAATTTAACATTTGCCAATAAAGTATAAAAACACCCAATTAATTTCAATTTTAAAATGAATTCATTAAAAGACCAACAGTTTGATTATTATTATTCAATTCCCCAAAACCATATTTTTTAGACTGTTCGTCTGCTATGGATGGTGATCAAGGAATTTCTTATACTTATACCATATAATATATAAAATAAGATGGTATGGATGGAAGAGCTAACTAAAAAGTAAAGGTAGATAAAATGTATGTAAAATATAAAAGAGTTAGTATCTTATGTTGTTTATTACCATCAATAAGTTTCTCACCTAGGGGGGTAAAACTGTCCAGCCATGTCTAGTTAGGTGTTTTATTTATCACTTATATATCTATCTTTATTTAATTGTTTTTTTGTTTTTATATTTATACAGTGTGTAACATGTAAGGCTATGGAAATTTAAGCCAGATTTACTTAAGGTAGTACTGTCGATAATAGACTTTGCATTCAGAATTTAATGAAACTTGGCATAGTTGTCCATTATTATATCATAATTAACCAGTTACATTTTTAGAGGCCTTCAAAGCACTGAAGAAAAGATATTTTAAAGATATTTTAACATTGATCCTTATAGGAAATCACAGATGTTATTTTATTTCACAAAACCAAGTTTCATTAAATTCTGAATGCAAAGTCTATTACCCATAGTACTACCTTAAGCCAGATGAAATAATAATGGGGTATTATAATGGAAAGAGGAGTTTTTAAGAAAATATCTATTAAAATCAGTACGTTGAGTTCTAATACTGTAAATATAGATTTCATTGAAAAAGACACTGCTCTGGGAAATTACTCTCCTTATAAGATTTAGTAAATTGTTCAAGTAATCCGTTATTTTATTTTTGGGCTCAAATTAGAGGCAAAAATAATTTGCGCGACTTTGTATAATTTTCTAGAAAATATTTTACTCTGGAAATTGATAAAGCCTAGCAATACAAGTAAATTTTGACCCAAAACATTAAAAAATTGGCTTTAATTGCAAAAATTTGTAAAAAGTTGCAGTTTTCTTTTTTCGACTAGAGTTTCAGTTTTGTTGTTGTTTGTATTCTTAGTGGAAAATCGGCATATGCCTTCAATTACTCTAAAGTTTGCATTAGAACGACAGGATAACGATCTTTCTGAGGCTAATTAATACTACTCCTACTTCTATATAGTCCCTGAATATATCGACTTCTTATAGTCTCTGAATATCAAAGTTCGTCATATTTTTTTTGTTAAAAATTGATATAAAAATGGGCAATAAAAAAATAATTAATTTTTTCACAGATTTTGGATATTTGAGGGCTGATAAACAGGATTTCAACGGAAAAGACCTCGTAAGTGGCGCCTGATATGTAACACCCTGTATAATGTAAGAAGTATATAGGAAGAAATAAAAAAAAGAATAGAAACAAACAAAAAACAAAATGAAAACACACAATATGAATGCCACACACATATAACTACAAAATTTATATAAATAAATGTGTTTTAGGTTAATTATATTTATTTCATTTTAACATATGTTTATAGTCTTTTGTAGAAGACTCCTTTCTACCTTTTAATTCTTTATTATCATCTTCTACTCTTGTTGTGTTTTGTATCTTTCATGTACAAACATTTTGACTATACAAGGTGATTGGTTGTGTTAAGACTTCTTCTGGTTGTGTTGTAATTTGACTACTAAAATTTTAATTAAATTTGAATATTATATTCACGTAATTCTTCTTGATTATTAATCAGATTTTTTCTGGGTGGAAACTTCATTTAATTCGTTCATCAATTTATTCATAAACTTTTTATGGATTTTTGAGAAAGTATGCAGTTTAAAACTATAATTTTATTTCATTGTCTGAAATGACGATGTAGCGAACTTTAATGATAATGTACACTTGACTATTGCCATTGAAATATGTAACAATATGTCAAAACAAAATTGTCAAGCGAAAACATTTACAGCATGTCACTACAGTGTTGTCAACAGTGTAGATATAAGACCAGTCACTAAAGTAGACATCTAAGTAGATGCCTCACTACACTAGTAAAGGCTCTGTGATTGGATGGATTTATTGATTTTTCAATTAACAATATCTGGGACGGATCGCATCGGATCAAAATTTGATAAAGAGCTATTTCGTTCGTCTTGATAAGCTTAATTCCAAAGTATAACTTTACAGGATTAATTAAAAAACACCCTGTATATCGAATCACTAATCTATTAAGAGTTTATCAGCTAATATTTCAAAATGGATCAATCAAAGAACACCCAATATGGGCTCTTTTAACCCTTCAAAACCTGTTTAAGAAAAATCTATTATACGAGTTATTAAACACAATAACCCTGAACTAAAATGAGAAAATGATTTCTGAAAGAATTGTGTGAATTTCCATATTTTTAAACGCATTTACTTAAATAGGAAACGAACGGTAAGAAATATTTCTCTAAGCGACTATCTCGAACCATTAAATTTTTGAAATTCAATCAAAAATCATTTGAAATGAAATATGCTTTAGATACTAAGATGATTTTGGTGCTCAAATTTTTTTCTCAATGTAGCTTGTAGTGTAAATTTCTTCTAGGCGGTTAAGAACGATGGATGGTGACTGTTTATAGTTGAATGAATATCACAGTAAAGACAGTTCACATTTATCAATTCCTTATATCCAGCATTCTCATTTAGTTTTCTCTGTCGATTATTTATGATTGTATATATGATTATATTTGTTTTGTTATTATTATTGTTATTATTATTATTATTATTACTTTATATAAATTATATATATAATAATTATTTATTTATATATTTTAATAGGACTCACAATGTTTGAGTTATAAGTTTAACTTTAAAGTATTCTTCTATATTTATCCATTCTACAAAAGAAATATATTTTTAATATTATATTGCAACTTAATTTATTATTTAAAAAATTTGGTTTGTAGTGCCCCAGTATCGTAAAATCAATTTTGAAAACTTTGAATTCTGCTTATGTAGATCTTGCAATAAAATTTATTTCAACTGGGACTCCGAAACAATTGATAAGTCGACGATTCGATAACAAAATGGTTCACGAATCACTAAAACAAAAAATTGTGAAATGTAAGGGCTTTTCTAAATATTTAATTTAAAGATCAATTAACTTTGTGAGATTATTATGACAGAAATAAAAACAGAAAAATCAAAATTTGCAAAGATCATTTTTGATTTTCCACACTTTTAATCTGAAATATTTTTCGATACAACTTTTGTCAACATGAGATAAAACTAGGGCATTCTATATGTATTAAAAGTTAAACATAATATCCAACCAATGTACTTAAATTACCCGATTTAATTAAATTTGTAATTGAATTTTCACAACTAGAATAATAATGTTTACATAATCGAAAACTATTTTTAATATAAAAATAAAATACAAGTTTCTAAGCAATTTTCCATAGAACGTAAGCCAAGCTATGAACTTGCTAATAGAAAATTATTGAATACGTCCTGAAAAACGAAAAAATTATAATACATTAACGTTTTGAAATTAACAATGTTATAACATAGTAAACTTGTTTTCATAGAAACTTTTTTAAAAAAGAACCAAGCCATATTGCGTCTTAAAAGAAAATGGTTGCTGATGGTAAAAGAGTTTTGAACAGAAAGTATGAAATTTGTAAGTTTGTAGAAGTAAAATGGTGTGTAGTTGATGAAACCACAACAGGCATGTGGACTAAATTTTTTTATCACTTCAGGTGAAGAATTCTCATTTCCTGGGTCATTGTCCGATATCACCATAGAGATACATATAAAATTACTATCTTTGATACCTAAATGGAAATATCAGAGTAATATTGATCTAACTTGCAAAGGTTCTATCCACAACTAATTTATCATCGACGTCAGTCGTTCACCATAAACAAATTGTTGGTATATGTATTTATGGATAAATTATGGCGTTATTTCGTGATTTAAAGCACTTATATTAACAATCGTTTTTAATGCATTCAATGCTTCTTGCTTCGTTTATTTCTATATGTATGTTGTAGGTATATATTTAACCAAAATAACTAAACATTTTTGTTGTAATATCCGTTTTAAGTTAAAAATTATTGGTTTTATAGTTTTAGTTAGTTTTATTTTACATTTTAATATTTTTGTGACTCTTTTGTAACTTTAAATAACATAGATTATATTCTAAAAAAATTACCGCGGATCCATTGAATAAAGAATAGAGAGGAAACTCAATTTAAGTGAGTAAAAATTAATTCAATTCAATTTGCATAATTGTAAGCATCACCAATAGATTTTTTGCATTCTGTATTATATTTGGTTAAGGATTATTTCTCTGGTTAAGATTTCTCATATTTGGATTCTTCTTTTTGCATAAACTCTTTCTCGGAAATAAATTTAATGCTAGTAAATTTGATTTTTTTTACAAAACTCAATATTAATAAATCTGAACAATATTAATATTAATAAAAACGATTCGATCAGACCTGATTTTATGTTGAAGGTTACTTTGAATTTTAAATTTAATATTATTGTTCCCATTTGTTTAATGTATAATGGATAACTGTTTCTGTTTTCTTCAAATCGTCTACTATTTTGTAAGATTTCAAATGATCTGTAGATATATCTTTAGCGTGACACCGATGCTCTGATGAAGACACTACCTGCATTAACTTTTATAATTCCTCCAAAAAGTATTGCTAGCTTACTCCGAAAATTTGCATTAACGTTAACTTTAGAATATAACAATTATATTTTTTAATTACAGCTATTTGATATACTGATTTTGATATTTGATAGTTTAATAACATCTGAGAAATATCGAAGTCGGTTAGTTAATTAATTATGCGGATGATATCCAGTTGAGTGTTCCGGCTCTTTTTTCGGTCTAGGGACTGGTTTACTAGTTTTACAGACTGTAATACCAATTGTTTAGTGAACACCATGTACAATTAATTGGGTAATACATGATATCCATTTTATATCGCCTGTATAGTGTATGTATGAAATATATATCAAGGTATACTAACTTTAGTCTCAAGTTTGGAATGGTTAAAAATATTCATGATACGAAGCAAATTTTGATACTCATAAAATATGAGCCCATTTCCGTTTGAAATTTTTATAGTAAGCTCAGGACGAAAAAAGTGAGAGTTATTTCGTAAATGAGCAGCATAGGCTAATTGGGTCCGTAAGATCCATCTTATAAACTGTTAGAAATACAACAAAAGTTTAGATGTAAAAAATATTCCTTATAAAAAAATTAACAATTTTTGTTTGCAACATCGTAAACATCACTGTTTACCCCAAGGGTTCAAATTAGATCAAAATTTTTGTGTCCATTTTCTCCAAACCTATAAAAGATGAGCAGTTGAAAATTTACAGGTAGCTTCAAGTGCTTCTGTAAAAAGATTCTCGAAAAATAAAAAAGAGTCTGAAAATGTTTACTATCAAAACAAACGGCGGTCGAAAGGCTAATTTAAATAAGGCTATTGTGTTAGTTTTTATACTTATCTATAGTTTATTAAAAATAATGCAAGCACTGCCATTCAACACTTTCTATACAAGGTATTTCAACAGTTAACTCAGTCAATTATTTGCTTTCACTTTTTTTTATATTAATAATAGGTAAAGAATATATATAATAGTTATAAACTGAATAACAATATTGGAACTGTTTTTCTTATTATGAAAACTTTGAGTTACATTATACATATGTAAAACTTTAAAAGTAATATGTATTCATGTTAAATAAAAATTGATAGCCATCTTTTAATCTGTTTTGTAAACTATATTATATTATATTCTAGTACATTATATAGCTTTTTATTTACTATCTATCCAATTATGTATGAACAATAATAATATTTGGAAAATGGTGAAGGTAGAATAGACTACCTTTCGATCATCTGCTTGTTTATTTGTTAGTGTCCCAAACGTTTGACCGATTTCTGATAAAAAAATTCCACTTCGATATATTATTATTACGAAACCTTACACACTCAAAAAAGCCAACTTCGCCAAAAAAAACTTTAAAGAAACAAGCCTACATTGTGACTTTAACAGCCGCGAGACATTTTTGGTAAGATGTCAGCCGATCTAGATTTATAGAGTGGCTGTGAAAGTTGCTATGTGGATTACCGATCTTGGCTTTTTTTTCAATTTTCAAAGCTTACTTTTAAGCTGTCGGCCTTTTTTGATTGTTTAAGTTTATTTTTAATATTTAAGGTTTTTTGGTAAATATTTTCAAATACTTATTTAATGATACCCTGCCCAAATTTCATTTTTTTTTTGTGGTTATTGCCATATTGAGATTTGATTCTTGACATCGTCTTTAGTGACACTCGCATGATTAAAACAAATCGATTGACGTTTAAGGAACATAAAAGTCTATACACACAAAGGCTGATAAACACATTATCCGTCTTTTGAGTCACGCAGTCGGATGAAAAGTTTATCGATCTCAGTTTTTTTCTAATATACTATGCATTTTCTTGCGCTTCCACCATTTTCAATATCTATTAGTGCAAGGTACAGTAAAAGTAAGTTTTAACTTCCTCGAGTTTTTTGCTTTTTCTGAATCGTTTTTCAGTTAGTGATAAAATAAAATTAATTTTAAATTAAAGTTAACATTTCATAACCTTCTCTCGATATTTGTTTTTTGCAGAGTTTTCCATTCTCGTCTTTTAACAGAGGCTAGTTATCAGCAGCGTAGTGAAATTCAAGTGTCTTACAATTTAAAGTGTTTTTTTTTTTGCCCGAGCATTCGAAATTTCAGAAACTTCGTGTATAAGTTATAACTTTAGGTAATAAGCATATAGATATAATATAATGGTAAAAGAGTAAAGTAAATATATATTTAATATAAAATAGAATTTTTTATTATATAGTTTATTTATGTTAATTTAATTGTGTAAAAGTACTATTATTACCATTACCAACCATTATTACCTTATGTATGTTTTTATAAATTTATTACCATTTATAGAGTTAAATTGAATAACATCATATTATATAAATATTATTATATATACATTTTTTATTATATTTATGATTATATATATAATTAGTGTTTATATATTGTTATTAATAACGAAGAACATCATTTTAATTTCATGGTAATCGGTCATATTTTTAAATATTATTTATTTACCAGTGACATAATTTTGTAGGAGCTGTATAATATATATATAAAGGGTTGTTCAAAAAGATGTTACGACATAAATGAGGGACCTTTTGTCCAAAAAGATGTTTCACTTAAATGAAGGAGACTTGTATTTTAAGAACATTGACTGTAGCATGATACAACGACCGATTATAATCGGCTATTAGTATTTTGTAAGATATTCTGAAAACGATCGGATTTTGAGTATTAATTAGGCGAGAGATAAAAGAGTTTTTGACTCCTCTAGTGGTATTTCCTAATGGCAGCCAGAGTTGATTCTTAGTATAATGGGTAGAATAAGGAGATATAATGGGTAGAGATGGACAAGCTAAGTATTTTTCAGATTACTGTTAAGTTTTTAAAAAATAAACTAAATGGCTACTGAATATGAAGAAAAGCTGTCCATTTAATTAAAAAAATTGATCTTTGACATTTTAAACCAAAATGGTAATTTACTTAAGCCGATTGAAGCGTGTAGTAAGTACTGCGTGTAAATACAAATAACAATACAAATGTCACATTTCATAGGATATCATTTGTAAAGAAACTTATATTGGATTTATGTTTTATATTTCATTGCAAAATTTTCAAAAAATTGAAACCGATTATTTTCTTTTTCTTAGTTTCAAGAGGTCGATATTTTTATTCATATTATTCATGTGAAATTTTGTTATTAATCAGATACATTTTTAGTTCTGTGAGAAAGTCCCTAAATCAGGTATATTACTAAGCATAAATATTAAAAACTGCTTCTGTTGCTAAATTTCAAGTAAAAATACACATTTTTTTGGTATTAATTTTTACTTTCTAGAGATGGAAAGAAGCAGAACTCACTTTTAACGTCCTGAGCACGCTATAAAAATTTAAGCTTGATATCACTTTTCATTTTTGAGTTATCATGTTAACAACCGGAAATAGACTCTTTAGGTGATTTTATGAACACCTATACAAAAATTTTGTTCGTTGCATCAATAAGCGTTAAGAAAAACTTAGAATATCTTGAAATATTACACGATATAAAAAGTCAATATGGCTGATATTATTCAATATATGAGATAACAAAAATCTAATATATATTTAATGAATTAAATTATTAAAATTGGATATTTTTAGTATATAAACACCAAAATTGAAATAACATAATTATTTTTATTAAGTTTGAACCAATCAGACAATCTTTAAAAAGTTTATTGGTAAAATGAAGGAAGCTACATGTGTTTTCTTTTTTCATTTGTGCGTTATTACTCACAAAATTCATTTGTGCTGTGAAATTCACGAATTAAATTTTTCTATTATTTATTGTCATTTTTTAATTTTTTGATATAAAATCTATCATTTAAAAATGATATTGTTGTTATAATAAATGTACGTTAAATCATAGATATTAATTTATTTTTATAATTAAATAAAATAATTTATTGTTTATTTAGAATAATAAAACTATATAATGGTAGGGTATAACTACCATATACTGCATACCTAGTGGTTTGTTTTCATGCAATTTATACTGGAATATAATCTAGATATTGTTATAGATATATCTAATATAATTTAGGTAATAATATTCACCGTATTCACTATCAAAAGTTAAAGTTTATGGCATAAATATCGGGAGGTCAAATCATAGCAATCACATTTAAAAAAAATAAAATGGAAACTCTTCCACAAAAGAGGTTCAAGTCTGTCTATTGTCCTACAGTGAGAAACACCTCGATGAATTATTAACCATTACATCATGAATCTTTTAGAACTGCTTAAGAAAAGCAAAGCGAAAAACAGAAAGTGATTCAATCTTATGTCAAGACTTGAGCAGTGATAGAGAAGGCATTTTTTTATAATTTAGATGGATCAAACGTTCGACGTGTTTATCTCGTAGCCAAAGCCCCATCATAGATCCATCCGTATTGCATATAGAGGCTCTTTGAAGTATGATGGTATCTTCAGAACATCTACAATTGAACTTCAACCTTGTATTTTAAGATAGTCTCATTCCGAAGTAGCTTGCAGTACACAAAAGCTACTACCGAAAATGGAAGGAAGTTTTCCGCAGAATGTTTCGTTCTATCAATGTATTAAATTCGGCGAGCATCCATCTATAACAGAAGCCACCCCTTCATTATTTTTAAGCTTTTAAACTACATCCGATTATACAATTAAATATATGGTGTGGATGGAATCAGTTACTTGGTTCTTATCCCAGCAACGACAGTGTGATCAATTTACTACCCCATTAATTATAATTGATCAAACTGTCGCTATCTGGATTCGAACCCGCAACCAACCAGTCAGTAGTGCCTTTACTCTCACGGGTACTGTGCCGCTTTTCCGATTTCAATGCGCATAATTAATTTGAATTCAATACCAAAAAAAACACCGTCTAGTTTCATTGAATATTGAGTATTGCGTATTGATTGTTTCATTAAATATTGAGTAGATCACTGGTGAAGCCAGCCAATCAATATGGAAGTCATAACCAGATTTAAATTTTAAGAAAAACAGTGGTGGTCTATGTAATAACTATGTATATTGTTGCGAACAGTATTGTCGCAAATCACTATGGTTTCATAATATCCATTTATTATCCATAAAGTAGCAAAAATTATAGACAATTTAATCTTTTAATTTTTGTTGAGATTTAAATTATTTTACTCTTTCTTTGTTTTGATTAGTTTACAATTTATTTTCATTTCGTTTTTTAATTAAAGAAGCAAAAAATTTGAAAAAAAAATATAAACATAAAAAAAAAACATTAATACAAATAGATAGATATAGAAATAAAATCCTTTAATTCTAAATAACTTAAAACATGGGCCTATTATTCTTCTAAACCAAGTTTTGTTGTAAATAGGATTAATTTGACAGGGTTTCACCAAAATCATTTAAAGGGATCTTCTTTTTATTATGTATTTTACATACATTGTAGTTACATACACTAATCACCTGTCATTAGTTCACGTTTATCAGATTTAAAAATCAAACTTTTAAACATGAATGATTTGTTTTCAAAACTATTTTAAGGATAAATTCAAATACTTGTAGTTTTTTTTTTTAAATAATAGTTTTGTTACTTTTTTACTAGGAAATTTATTACAGTGAATCTTCTGGTTTATTTGTTGATGATTCTTATGGGAAAAGCAACAGACGATATACGAATGATCGTAGTGACATTCTTGGAAAAATTTTCCTTATCACAAGAATGTCTGTTACGTTGAATTTTAAGTTGTAAAAGAAGTATATTTAAAGAACAATTTGGATGCTGCCCTCCGCCCTAAAGGTAGATTATCCATAAGGCAAAGTAGGTACGAGCTGCAAGCGCGAGGTTATAATGGGACGCGCACATGGAATTCATTAAAAAAACATAAAATTAATTGCGTAAGTACGCAAAAAATTACAGACTGTTAAAATTGACATTTGAACAGTTATTCAAATGTATGATTGATTGATATTCAGATGTATGAGTCTAATTCATATAATTTCTGTAGAAAGAGAAAATTTTAGTAAAAATTAACAGCAAGTCTTTGAACTCTTTGAATAGTCAAAGAATTTGAAGAGGACTCAAAGAGAATACGGAAGAGTAAGTTCACAGCAGATGAATTCGTCGATATTATTACTTCTTTATTCTCTGGTCTGGAAACAGGTAGAGTGATAGAATATCAAGTAATGATATAGGCAGACTTGTGGTTGAACTTCAAAAGGGGTGAGGATTGCACATCAATTTTGCTAGTAAATTTTCATTTCTAAGAAATTTGATGAATTTGAGCAATGAAGAAGTTCAAAATAGAGCAATTAGTACTTTTTTGATTAATGTATTCATCTACGTTCTTATTTATCAACGATAGCCCGAGCTGGAGAACTACTCCGAACAGCCAACGTGACCTAAAGAAGAACTTATAGCTGAAGAATTAAGAAATCTTCTTTTAAAAACTGCTTTCGGGTGCAAAATTTCTTAATCCGCACTCTGCCTACAACAATAACCAAAATTTAACCATTATACAAGTATCTAGCCCAAAAAATGAGTCTAGACTTTGTTTGATATGGCCGAAATTCACATCAATTGTAAAAATCACTCCAAAAATTATGGTATTTTCAAATTCAAGATATTAACGTCGGTGTAGATGTCAAAACTAATAGAAATTGATCGATTTTTGGCAATTAAAACAATTTTAAAAGTTTTAGAGAAACATTTCTAACTAAATTTTCGGATAGAATAAATATTTATAGTTAAGCTAAATTACATTTGTCACGAATTCGTAAAAGAAGAAGATATTTCGATATTTTTCATTTGTATTCTTAATGAAAAAAGTTTTAATGGAGTCGTACAAAATAATAGTTTCTAAAATATCTGTCATGCACGATAATTAAAATTACGTAATTGCTTATACAATTTACCCACCATTTTAGGAAATTTTAGTCATTAATTTTATTGAAAATATGCGTTTTTTCTAACAATAAATTATCATGATTCGGTGAAATGTAATCGTTTCATTGTTTTAGCTAATTAGTAGATAGTTATTTAATATTCTTTTGTATGCGTTTCGAAGGCACATTTTATTGCAACATATTTTTTCATGAAATATATCTTGATTATCATAATTCAATGGTATATATTTTATTGGATAGCACCTTCCAATATTTTTGATAATATGATTCTATATTTTTTTTTGCAGATAATGATCAAATGGCAGCGATTTCATATTTTCAAAAAAGAAGAGGATAGTGTAATTGGAAGCCAACGAACTAACATTTGTTAACCGGAGTTAGCTTTGACAGAAAAGTCTTAAAATAGTACGAGCACCAAGGCAATTTTAAGATTAAAAAAAAACTGTAAATTTGATTGAAATGAAACTGTAGAGTAGTAAAATTAAAATAACCCAGATTATAATCCCAATTTCATGACAATACGCTCTAATAATATTAAATAATGGAGGAGAGATATAAAAATGTAAACCCCCTCAGAAAGGAAATGCACAAATTTTGAATTTTTTTTTTTTTCAATTTTAAGCGATGTATATGTTTATAACATTTGGATTTATTTTTATTCATAAGACGATGTATTATAGATAAAGTGTTGGCTAGGTACTATAATTTTCCGTTGTTTTGTAGTTCAAATAAAATAGTAAATATTTTGACAGAATTAAGAAATCAATTTTACAAAAAACCATGATAAAAAGAGAAAAAACGTTTAACTGAGAAAGCGATCTTATTCTTGGTCCATAGGATAAGTCTAAGTGGTAGTCTTAGTCTTAAAAGTGATCTATTTTCTTTGTAGACTAGTATTATTTGAAATCAAACTAAATAGAATATTAATTAATTACCATATAGACATATAAATGCAATCACCTACTCAGATATGTTACATTATCAAAAGTCTAATTATTACAAATGATTAGGGGTCACAATATATCAAATTTTATATAAATGTTTGTATGTGTAAATATATTTTGTGCTACATATGTAAATAAACATTTGTTATTTATAATTACCTTCGTTAAGCAATGTTTAGGAATATATGTTAAAATTATTGTAATATGTAAAGGAAAGTGGAGAAATAACGAACAATTATGGAAAAATGAAAAATGTGCTTAAACTATTGCAAAAAATCGAATCTAATTAACTACATTATCACATTGGTGAATAGGCTTCATACTTATATAAAAAGAAAAATCAGATAATTTGCAATAACACGTTATGGCGTTTTAAACTTTGATTAACAAAATTGGCCGACGTGGGGTAATTATCAATTTGGTGTGGGTAATGAACAGACTTGTATCAACTAGTTAAAGCCGAGCAATTTCTGTGACTATATTTTTATTATAACTAGCTATCCAAAATACCAAATGAATAATAAAGCTTCTTTGAAAATAGTTTTATATCTATATTTATGTCCGTGCTTACCCCTTATTGATAGAAATGAAAAATTCACAGTTTGCGATTACCCCTAAAACATTTATACCAAGAGATTTAAGTTGGATAGGAAAATTATGTTAATTAAAAACTAAACTAGAGACTCTTAATTATTAATTTAAATAAGGGGATCAACCAATTATATAACTCGTCGGATAATTATAAAGATTTTCTCATGTTTTGCAATAAAAATAATGAAAATCAAGTAACTTTTTAGATAATTCCATGCTATAATCTCCAAACCTCTACTCTACCTAGGATGTAACAATATTATTTTTTATGACTAAACGACAAAACGAATTTCTTTTGAAATGAAATTGAATCAACATCAGTCAATAAATTAACACTGACGTCAAATGAAGATTCCGTATACTAGGTTTTATGTGATATTAAAATTTTATGGAATAAAATCATAGCTTTAAAAATTTTCTATCCAACTTTAATATCGATTGTTTGCAATATTTTATACGCCTATTACAAGGTCAACTACCTGGATGTTTCCTGCTATGTATAGAAAATTTTCATTTTGAATAGAAAAATGAGAAATTTATATATGTAGAGTTTATTACTACATAGATAGGGTGTCACTCTTTCATTATTCAAAATTTTATGTAATATAGAGAATGAATTTAAGAAACCGTTAAATCCAATATATTTACCTGTTTGCGACAAAACTAATATGATTTCGATAAAACGACAAGTCTCTGAGGTACTGATAGAAGAAATTACTCCAGGATATTGTTTCTTGAAATATTTGAAAATTCGGGGGATATTTTCAAAAGTATTGATCCAATGCACAAATGAGTTGAACAATTATGTTTCCTAATCAATCTGTTTAATTCTTAGACACGAAAATTCGGTTGATTTTGCAGTTGAACCACAAATTTCTGAGATATTGTTTGAAGAAATTGCTCCGGGATATCACATCTCGTAAAATCGGAAAATACTAAAAACGTTATCCAAATCAGACACAAAGGCAAATTTCTTAATTAAGTTAAATACATATTTTATTCCTAATCAGATAAAAGCTAGTAATAGCTATTTTTATTATTATAATTAATCTTATCTCTCATAAACTTACAAAAAATGACTAAAAACAAGTAGCCTTCCTTTAAATTTCATACATACGTGACGCCTACAAACTTTGTGACATCCTGTATATCAAAAATTATTTGTATATATTGTTTAGTTTAATATTACGCTTATTAAATGCAATGTATACATTTTTAATAGTTTATATATATGTTACCGGTAAACCCATGAATTCTTTAGAACTCCTATACTGTAAACCTCTAAGTAAAGGGGAAAATTAGCTTCGATTAGACATGCAACTATAAAGTAAATATTTTGTCAATGTATTATTTCGCAGTAGCCACTTTTGGCAACTTGCATTAGGCTTAGTGGTTAATAATCACACATATTTGGCTCTTCCGTCTGAAACACGCAAGGGTTAACGCTATATTCACAAAATTAATCCATTCTAAGTATTCTTCGAACTTATTTCGAAGTTCGGCGAAATTTATTAAGTTAACGTAAAATGTTATTCTTTATCCTTTACCACTTTCGTCCATGGCCTATTTTGTAGATTCCTGAGTTAGTAGCACTTTTGACCGAAACTAATTCTTTTTTCAGTAATCAAAAAGGCAAACTCTATTCTTGAATTTCATATTTTCTGATTAAATCGAAATATCTATTATACACATTGCCGGTAACATTTACAAATATATGTTACTTTAATTTATTTTTAGGATAAATAATATATATTTATAATGTTTTTTCAAAAATTTTATACAAAATTCAAAAAAGATATTAAATATAATCAAATATTAATAGTATACATGTATATTTTTATTATTTTTGATAATTAAAAAGTATTATATTTTAATAATTTTTAATAGTTTACTCTCATAATCATTGTTTGTTATTTTTATAAAAATAGTACGTAATATAGGTTTACAAAAATTTTTTGTACATTATTTAATTTTCATCATTTTCACATTAAAATTCATTTAATGTTTATGAAACTTGCAAGACTAAATGCATTATTAAAAGCTGATATTTTTAAAACAATGCAGAAAAGAGCTTAAAACAAACAAACTTTTAAACAAAAAAATAAGCTACATGTTTAAAAGCATGTTGAAATGGGTTTTACCAGAAATATAATATAATACTTATATGAAAATTTTACCAGAAATCTAATTCTCAGTAAGAACGAATAGATAATCTTCCAGGTTCATCACTTCGCTTTGAAACATTTCAGACTTTTAATAAAAAACATTATTTTCGGGTGTATATTTCCTTCAATTCGCTTAGGAAACTTTCTATCAAAGAACTAATAAGAAGTTGTTGTTTTTTTTTTCTATCTTCACAAGCTATTCAGTAGTCGTCTTCTGGCTGTTTTAATTATTTTCCTTGATACTGTATTTAGGTCATTTGATAAGTTGTAGCGGTACATTTTGGGATCGAAAAGAATGAATTCAAATTTTTTTACAGATTTACAAAGTATTGTGTCACTTTGAGTTTGACTCGGCCTGACCAATATTAGACGAGAGATAATTCCACATATTTAGCAGTTATACTTTAATATTTGAGCTGTGTAATACTCACTTTCAAGGAGTTTTCAAAAGTTCGTATTTTTAGTTAGTGAGGTTTATTTATGTTCTTTGTTTATTGATATTACACATCGTGTTATGTTTATGAATTATGATTAATTATACACACAAGGACTGAGTAAAATTATGTATAAAATTAAAGATGCTTTATCTTCTTGAGGCTGTTTACTTGAAATTACTGAGGTCCAATGGTGAAATTATTCGTTAAGTTATAGAGGCTTAGTATTTAAACTGAAAGAGGTTTCAGACTATCACTGGCAAGGCAACACAAAAATGCATTAATTTATAGAGGTTTTTACGTTATTGTCGAAGCTTAAGTTATCGACATTCTACTGCAGTACCTACAAGAAAATTGTTTTTATTAATATGTAATAATTATTTGGTACGCATTATGTTTAGATTTATTTAGGATATCAAATACTAAAACGTTTTTCTTTTTTTGAATAAATAATAAAAAATTTATTTGGCGCCATGATGCACATTATAATTGTATTACATGCGTTATATATGCATAATAATATAAATACATCATGGTCGGTCGTATCGTGAAAAAAGAAATTACATATTGTTTGATAAGTAATTGCTTGTTTTGTGCAAGTTTTGTGAATAATTTATTATAATTTAATTTTGTAAAATGATATTAAAATGGTTAAAAATATTTAAAAAAATACATATATTTGTGAATTGTTTTACCATTTTTACTCATATATTTCTTATTTATTGCAGAGAAAGATTTTTTATTACTTCTGGCTTTAATATTGCTATAGGAAGTTATGTTACAAAATAATACTTATTTGCAAGGAATTGTTTTAATAGTTGGATATCTAGTGGAAATTCTTACTGATTCATAGACTTAATTTTATTAAATCCAAAATCAAAATAAATTTCTATGTTTCTTGTCTGTATTTTGCATGATTGACAATGGTCAGTTTGCTTTGGTAAAAAAGAAAATTTTAGAAAGATTTTAGCGTTGATCAAGCTCGCATGAATATAAATCGAAATTTTCGATTAACACTATTCTTTTTTTCTTGACACGAATAAAGTTTAGTTAACCGGTTTAAGCAGAAACAAAATTTAAAAAAACCGCGACAAATTTTTCGGATACGGAACCATAAACTCGAATTTGAAACATAACTAAGAACACTCTCCATTAAATTACGTTTTTCCTTAAAGCTTAAAACCTAAACTTGTTCGCAATTTTGGTTGATAATTGTCGTAATACTATCTAAAGGTTCTTAAAGAAAAACTTTCATCTTTATCGGAATTTATATTATATTGGTAAATATATTTTTTGTTTTAGAAATCCAATTTAAGCCCAATTAATCGAGTGTATAACATTTGAAGAACATTTTGCTTTTAATATTTTAAGTTTAAATATTCCTTTTACAAAAGATGATATATTTAAAACAGAGTTTTCTGTACTTAAAACATCCACCCTCCTCTCCGCACATCGTAATAATTATATTTTTAAAACTTAAGACCAATTAATACACATAATCTGTGATCAAAGACATTCAGTTGTGTGGCAAAAGTGTAAGCAACCTTATGGAATATGGTGGATATATGCTACCCATTAATCAGAGTTTCTTAAAATGTGGAGTTTGTACTAATACAGATTTTTTCAGAGGTTTACACCTTTGAGCTTGCAACACTCATTTACTTGATTACCGATTTGACAAAAACAGGTGGTTTTTGTTTTATTTGGTATTTTTAACTTCACGTAATGGGCCCGTTATTTGCCCTTCAAGATCTAACTCCATTAGGCTATTTTCTTGGGGATAAGAGACGACTGAATACTTGGAATACAAGTTTCGGCGTTTTATTGGCGAAATACGAGCGCAAATGTTGCGACAAGTATGTGCGACTTGTACATCCAGATTACCATCCAGATTACGCCATTTACATGCCAGCCACGGCGGCCTTATCAGTGAATTCACACTCAAGCATTAATAAAGCCAGTTTCATTGACAAAAAGATATTTTTGTTTGTCCTATTTTTAGTTGTGAACCTCTAAGACAAATGAACAAACGGGCGGTTCATCTAACTGGGTATTTACGTTTTATAATAAAATGTAGTTCCAAATGTAATGGGATATTTTTAATATATTACGATTCTATATCCAAGAATAGTATCCATTTTCCTTCATCCCGTTAGATTTTCTTGCAAAACGAAAAACGAAAATTCGATTGATTGAAGAGTTTAGTAATCCTCAAATTGTCAAACTACCTTTTTGTCTGATTCTTTCTTCTTCTTGATGCTCTTCCAATCACGTTTCGGCTCCTGTTTCCACAAACTAATCAGGTATCGTTAATTTGTTGAAATATCATGATCTGACAATATCCATCGTTGACTTCAAGATTCCATTTTGGGACAGCACACCTCCCCCAACTAACAGCTAACGACATCAAATTTCGATGTTTCTTGCTCGATGTCTCAAAAGAATTTAGCCGGAAAACCTGACGTGTTAGAAGTTTTTAAATACATAGTCCAGTTTCAGAGGATAAAAATTTATAGGAACCAGTTAAATTTTGTGTAGTTTAAAATGTATCCTTCAAATATTTTCAAATAAATGCTGCCTAGAAATGTTGAATTGATCTGGATATGAAACAATCAAAAAATCTATTTACTTTCTGAGATCTGAAAGGATTTTTATTGATATCAGGAGCCGGGAGAAACAATACGATTTCTGGAATCTTCCTATCAAATCTGGAGAGGTAGCAACCAGCTTAGATATCTTGATGAGATTCATTATTTTCACGATTACCTCTATGTATACGTTGAGTTCTATTTGTTAACTCGTATTAAACAGTTTGAGATGCACTTTATGCCACTACTACCGAAAATTATACAACATTTTATTTTCTCTTTAAAGTTTTTGTTCTACTACAATTTTGGCTTGTATTGCCTGTATGTATGTATGCATGTATGTATGTATAATAATAATAATAATAATATATCCTCAAAAAAACAGCTGTCTACAATAATATACAAAAAGTGTAACTTGATACTTTAAAGAGGTTCATCATTCTCTTCTCTATTCTATATCAAAACGCCATCCATGTAGGTAACGTAACTATACCGTATATACTACTATATATCTATCTTGTTTTATTTTACCCATTTTGTGTAAAGTATATCTTTGTTTAATATGCCTGTATGATTTTTTTTTTTGTAAAAGCAGCAAAAACAAATATACCATTTAATATAGACTACATTATATACTCGATGTGTGTGTAAATACAGGCTGCTTCTAAATTTAGAAAAAGCAACGGACCTATCGAAAGAGCAATCCTAAAAATAATATCATTTTTAAATGGATTTTCTAAGCTGATGTACGCAGTTTTCGAGATTTTAAAGGTGGAAATTAATTTCAACTTTCAAGTTTAAGATATGCTTTGGAAAAAGGTATATTTTATTCGTTAACTAGCTGTGAACTACTCACTTTGCTTCCCTTCACCCATACCCTCTTTTGTAGGGGTTACAGTATATTTGGCTATATTTGAACATTTTTGATTATTCATTCCCACTTTCTCGCTCCATTTTCCCATCCCTCGATGCATCCATTGGTTAAAAATAGATAAAAACAATCCTTGAAGCTGGTTGTATATCATGTCAATATTTGAGCTTAATCGATGCACAATTTTTTAAGTTTTTGAAGCTCAACTCTTTCAACCCGTATTTCGACCCATTACTCTACTAAGCACGCATTATACATAAAAACCTTCCTGTATAATCACTCTATCTATTAGAAAAATAGATAAAATATCTATAAGAAATCGTTTCAAAATCCGTTGCGTAATGTTAAAGATCTACCCATAAATAGGGAATAGGTCCAGACAAACGGAAGCGCCTATGTTTGATGCTCTGTATTGATATAAATCTAATGAAAAATTGAGTTTGTTGGTCGTAAATTTCGATGAATTTGTTTTTTATTTATTTATTTATTTAAACGGACTTGGCAGTCCAATTACAATGAGAAATAATAATAATAATTCTTACAGGTGGTTTTGTTCATAGTAGACGGTAGTTCAGAAACTAAATAAATCTAAAACAGTACAAATTTACCTAAAATTGTCTCAAAGACATATATGTATAAGTTTTCGTACATGGAAAATAAAGTTTCTCGTCTTGCGTCTGGGTCATTTAATGGGAAGAGATGTTTCTCCCGTACGTACCTTCATTATACTGCAAGACATTAAACTTGCCAGTTTTCCGTGACTTTAAACCTGGTTGGATTTAGCAGTATTGAAGCCTAAAGAGAGTCAAGCTTAATTGATTAAATTGTCACTGGTTAGACACTTATAACAAATCCTGGTACCCGAGTATAGGTACCAGGATTTGTGTAAAGATAAACTGTAGATCGCTTCTCACTGCCTGTACCTATCAGGTCCCTATGTATGCTTATATCTTTAAATCTACGCAACGGATTTTGAGTTTTTCTAATAGATAGAGTGATTCAAGAGGAAGGGTTTTAGGTATAATACATGCATAATATAATAGAGAAACACTGATAGTTTTACAGGTTAAACGAAATTGTGGACAAAAGAAGATAATAACACAATAATATTTGTATTTAAAATTGCCCAGAGAAGCGGGTAGCTCATAGCTCTAGTATTTTAATAAATATTAAAAATCCAAGTGTCAGTTCATTTTAGAGGCATCCTTTATTTGTTGGTTTAAAATAATTTCATTTTACTCAGAAACAAAAAAAATACTATAAAATAAAAAATATATAAAAAAAAAAAGGAAAAAAATAAAAACTTAAAATGTACAACTAAATATATAACAAGGCGAAACATTTTTATTCTTCATTTAAAAATTGTTCATTCAAAATTTGTTTTAAAACTACATCCATGCTATAATCATAATAATAATAATAATAATAATAATAATAATAATATTTTTTATCAGCAATATAAAATCAGCAAAAGCAGTTCCATATAGTTTATCGTATATAATAGATCATTTAAATTATACATGGGTGTACTGTTAACACAGTTAAAAAATATGTTAACGATGTAAAAAAAGTAATTAACGTAAAGAACGTAAATATAAAACATGATTTATTCGATTATCTTAACTTCTGACCACTTTTATAAAGTTACGTTAGGACAGCATCTTTATGTGGTCAGAGAGAGGTCTACGAGAAGCTTCTTTCTTTTAAGGTTTTTCGCGACATGTATGTGAGAGATTTCGATGAGCAATGCACATAGGCACAAGTTTGTTCAGCTTAGAAAGCTTAGAAAGCAATTGAAAACAGCTGAGGGATAATTTGTCGAAAAGTATAAACTGACCTATGTAGTTCTCATTTTGAAAATTTTTGAATACCCCACATGTTAAAAGAGCTTGGAGAACGAAGGAATCTATTTACGGTTTTTTCAAGGCTAATGAAAATTTGCTTACAAGTAATGGATAAGTATTAGATATATTGGAATTTCTTTCAGAAAAAAACGTTACTGCAATGCAATATTAGCGAATTGAAGAAGGAAATGGAGCTGTTTCTTTTAAACAGATGATGGATTTTTGAAAAAATTTCTTCAAATGTTCATCGATCCTTCCTAATAGATATCAAAAATGATCATCGTTAGTATTTAAAAGGTCAAGTTCACAGATAAACTAGGGGTGGGGAATTTAATTTTTTCAAAATAAAAAATATTTTTTTATTTTTTGATCAGTTTTGAGCAAAAAAGTACTCCTATAGTACTGATTTTTCCTATAGACGATTAGTTTTGGAATAAAAATTTTTGGAAAACTAAAATTGCAACATTCGATTTTAAGAAAAATGTGTTAAATATTTTTTCAATCTCTGAGAAAATTCGCTGAACTAACGCAGCTCCTCATCTTAATTTTTAGTTTTTAAGCGTTCCTGTGAGATAAAACGAAATAAAAAACTTTCTTTGTCGTAGTTTTCGCAAAAACACTCGAATTTCGTACTTTACTATGGGTTTCAATCTGTCTAAAACTATCATTTTATCTTTCGGAAGTTTTTTTATGGTTTCGTCTCTTATTGAAGCTCTTATTTCAATGTTAATCTAGGTGGTTGTTCCCTCTTATCGAGATTTATTTTTTTGGATGTAAGGCAAAGAAATATATTTTATATGGCATGCATGCAGATGATGGAATTGCTTATTTACATCTTTATAGTCCTGGAATGAAGCGAGGTATAGAATTCACGAATATAATAATAGGAAAAATAATCTTAAAAATTCGTAAATGGAGCAAATTCTTTTGTCCAACTCTTAGATGAGAATCTACTGGAAAGCTTTGAATGCATTAATTTGAAGTGCGATATGGTTTGAAATGGGACGAGCTATCACCACTCATATGTTGGAAGTTGCGTTTTAAGCGATAATCTCTGAAATATATTATGATAGTTCCTTAATTTTGGTAGATTGGTATTACGCAAACCTCGATATATTTGATGTGAACTATAAACACATATGTTTTAAATATAATTTATGCCCTAAACAATTTATATAATAATAATAATAATAAAAACCATAAATAGAGGAGTGAAGAAAAAAGGCCCTCTTCTCGAATACTTGTTTGTCAATGATGATGTGATGAGCACTGGGCCTCTCTCTCTATATTACATCAAAAAAACCCTCTCTTCATTTATACTTATTTACCTTGTTGACGCTTCTATTATTTGCACATAACGACCAGTGGCGGCATTATTGTTTGTATATCTTCTATTCAATAGGTTACAATATAAAAGGGTCGTTATGTCCTTTTTGTGTGTCTATTGTGTGTCTCAAAATTCACTTTACCAGAAATATGCTATAAATTATGAAATTTGGAGTCAACGGATTTCGTACTAGGCCGTACAGTCTTTGCCTTGTTTATCCTCTATAACTTTGTTTTTGCCTCTTTTACGAGGGAGTTTTCCTCATGTGTGTGATGTTTCTATTTGTATCTATTTGATTGCAAATCATATCTCCTCTCAATATTTTCAAATTTCGGTCAAATTGAATAAAAAAATATGAATGAAGGTACAAAAATTCTCATACAGCTGTTTGCTTTGATTGTTCAAAACCTCTTCGATCCGAGACATCGGAAAAAATTTGTGCGTAGTCAAAGGTCACAAAAATGGATTTTTCCTAATTTTCAGCAAAAGGGTAAGTTTTATCATTAAACTAGCTCGGACGAAAATTGTAGATCAGATAATTAAATATAAAAATGTCTCCATATTTTTTTTTCTTTAGAGCCACCGATTCTGAGACGGTAACCAGAAAATATCAGGACAAGATAATTAAATTCTGTGTTTTGTTTGGTATTAAGTGGGCAAAATAAATGTCCTTGGCCTTAAGAAAGTGACAATAGAGATAATCAAAGTTCGTGGTTTCCTGTCAGAATGTTCACAGTAGAAAATAATGTTATGCTCTTCGTAAGTTTGGAGATGTTTTTCACTAAAATGTGCATACCTACTATTATAAACATACTTTTAAAACACTTCAAAGAATGGGAAACATTTGGTGGAAGCATCGGGAAAATTGTATCAACGTGAGAGGAATGTATCGTCTGTTTAATATCAAACAACACTAGATCAACGTTCACTACTACCTATTTTAGCCAACACTAGAGTAAATTCATCCCTTTTCCAATTGTCTAAGAGACTTTTAACCCTTTTTTTGCGAATACTTGCGACTTTTGAGATACTTGGTATAAAAAAATTAAAATCAATAAAGGAAAAT
Source organism: Chrysoperla carnea (assembly GCF_905475395.1). Classification (NCBI taxonomy): domain Eukaryota; kingdom Metazoa; phylum Arthropoda; class Insecta; order Neuroptera; family Chrysopidae; genus Chrysoperla; species Chrysoperla carnea. The sequence continues at coordinate 112,512,983 of NC_058337.1, forward strand.
ACTAGACAGTGACGGCGATATACACATACATTTTAGATATGATTTTTACTCATTTTATTAAAGACCGACTTTTTAGATATAATGAAATTTTTAAATCTTGATTAGATTAAAATGTAAATTTTATTTCTAAACGGAAAAAGAGCGATACTATATTCAATATAATTAAATTGTAATATTTTAGATTTTATCCCGTGATAATAACGATTTATTTCCGGTTATTTTATTTATTAAGATCAAAATATATATTCAAACGATTTTTTGATCCTTTTTGAATGTGTACTCTTCTTCCCATAATATACTTACCTGGTACTTGATTTTATAAAATTTTTGAAGATTAAAGATTTAAAAGAAAGGTTTTAGAGAATTATTTCAAAAGCCATTATCTTATATAGAAAATAATTTCCCATCTTTCAACATAAATTGAGCGTATATTAAAAAATTAAACTTGTCATCCTAGTAATTTTCCAATCCCTCACGAAAAAATGGAATAGTACTCGTAAAATGGACACATTGTCTATTTGCGGCCTCATAGCATCATAAATCTGAACGAATTTAATTCACTAATTGCCATTTAATAAATTGTTCTCTTTTTTTTTTTATAAAGGTGGTTAAACTGCAGTCATTATTGCAGTTATTTTATCTTATATGTTATAAAAATACGTTCAACGTTTAAAGATAGCTACCGTTTCCTAATTAAGGTAGTTAAAGCATGAAATCACTTTTCGACAGATTTGGCCGAATTTTTTTTCTCGGGTTTATAATAGCTTTATTTATGAATTCCTAAAATTTCATAATTTTTGGCCGTTTAGATCGCGAGATATTTAAAGACAATTTAGATTTTGAGGGTCATGTCCCATTTAAAGCATGTAAAATGTCCGGTCTCTCCAACTATTTTTTATGATATTATTATATATTGAAGAAAAAGTAGAAAAAAATGTTTATACAATACAATTCTAAAAAAAAAATTTAGAAATTAATTTTCACTTTCGAGATATTAATTTTGACGTAAATTGATCGAAATTGGGACGTTGGCATAATTATTTCCCATTTTAAACGGTCAAAATTTCTGAAACTTTGGGAATTAATAGTAAGCATTATTAAATTCTTAAATTTAATTTTTCGTTAAATTATGTCGAAAAAAATTTTAACCATAGCTTTAGCATAGGAACTGCAGATACCATGCTGGAAATACCTTAATTTGGAGGATTTCGTAAGGATGGGAGCGCAATACAGTTGTAGAAAAATTGAAGGAACAAACATAAATACTATTTTCGTAGTAATTGTCCAACAGCTGCTAAAATTACGTAAACCTCCCTTAAAATTTCTATAAAATATTTCAACAATTTTTTTTCCTCAATAGGTATCTACATTTTTTTTATTTACAAATTCGATTGATTTTTATCTTCAATATTGAAGTTTTTTATAGGCTTGTTACGAGGTGAGGGAGTATATTTTTAATTGTATTTTAGTATTCTATTAAAAATAGGGTACCTTTTTTGATGCTCATTTAAAAAAAAATTCAAATTAAGGCAAGCGGAAAGTTTATTTTTTCACAACAATTTGGGGCAATATTGTAGATTCAATGTTATATTTATTATCCTTAAAAAGATTGAAATATAATTATTCAATAGCAATGCTTCCAATAATTTGGGATTTAAAATAATATAATTGCAATTATTTACTGTTTGCTGGATAGATTCAAGCATAAATATATTATAAATTGATTTTGGTGATTATTAAATTCACATATTGTTTTTGATTTAACAAAATTTTCTTTTCTCTATTAATTCTTACTTAAAATATACCTTAACTTTAAAATATTTTCGAATTTATTGAGATAAGGACCATATTGGTCTGAAATCTCCAACTTTAGTATCGAAAGACTCGTTGAAAGATTTCATTTTTAAATCGAAGTCTTAAATCGCATGTTTAAAAAGTTTCAAGTGAATACCATTTGTAAAAGTATAAGAAGATGTGTTTTTTCTTATATTTTTAAGTATAAAAGTCATTCAGAAATTGTAATTAATTTTTCAAGGCATATCACAAAGAAATTCGAATCAGAATTTAACGAAAAATGGCGAATCTACAAGACTTTTAGGAATTATACGGACATGATAAAATTATGCACAATGAATTTCATTTGTCCTTCTTTGGAAGATTTTTGTGTTAGATCTATCTGCAGATTCATGGTTTCTACATGGGATACCTTCAACTTAGGATATCTTCAAAAATCAACTGTACCTTTTTCAAACACATTATATTATGCTTTTCGGGACAAATGCACTAGTTTACCTTTCTTAGATCCGGGGCGGCTGTTGACAACACATTTCTTAAAACTGTTATGGCCATCGAAAAAAATATTTCACAAAAAATATATTTTTTAATAATTCTTAAGCAATAGACATTATTTCCAGAAAAAATAAAATAATTAATTGCCAGACGGTTTGACGATACAAAAATATTCACTTCAATGATTTAAAGGTTCTTCTAATCAATATGTCAATATACATATTCATCATACATGAAACAACAGTGTACCTACATAATAGACTTTTGTTGAATGTGTGCATTCTGGTGAACAAGTGTAGACATTTGGACGAATGAAGAACGAACGAGATATACAGTGCCCGCATATACATACTCTACATATATATCATTTAGGACTTTTTAACAAGGCCTCTTTTGTCGATCGATCGATTGTAATCGACCTTTCATAATCGACCACCAAGTTAGAATTTTTAAAAACATATAGGAGGTACTGATAGATGCTTGTTGTTCTTTTTTGTTTTTGAAAAGTATTTAAACAAAGCCTCGACCGCAAAAATACTTCACAATATTTATAAGAATATGTTAAAATGGATTATTTTGCAATAAGTGGTGAGGAAAAATAATACAGCGATAAAAATCACAAATAATCTCAAAATAGATTTTTTTGAACATTCAAATTCATATCCCTAGAATTTTATAGCAGATTTACCTATATATTAATAATTCACAAGATAATTTTCAGAAACCTATACTTAGAAAAAAAAAAGTTTTATGAAAATTTTTACCCTTATATCAAAAAAAAGAAATCTCAAAAATTTTCAGGCCTTTTATAATTGACCTTCATACCGTTAATGTCCTCTTTTTATGTCCTGTATACATATATGTAATATATTTCAAAGTATACTAAGTTTACTTCCAAGTTTGTAACGCTGAAATATATTGATTTAATGAACGAAACTTTGGTATAGATGTAATAAAAATTTCCTAAAGAGCCCATTTGACATTGGTCTTATGAGAAAATGGTAGATCGATGATCTATTTTTCTGGATTTCTCCAAAACTAAAAAAAATCGGTGGAAATTAAAAAAAAAAAAAACTAAAAAATTAAATAAACAATTTATAATTCATTCACTAACAAAATTAAAAAATATATTTTTTAAATTTTGTTAGTGAATTATTTTATAAATTGACAATACTAGCAGAGAAGAATGAATCAAATTTTTGGATATCCGGAGTAACTTTCAAAATATCGAAAATTTAATTATGAAGCTTTCGATATTTCGTAAACCAAGGCAGATATTGAAAGATTTTAATTATATTTTTCGTCTAAATTCATGAAGTTATAAGAAAATTTATCATCAAAGTTGAAAATAACGTACAAATAATTACATCCACAAGTCTAAACTTGTCTTTGCGCCCGTAATATCTTAAGTATGTGATAAATTGTTCGATTGTATCAGAAAAAGATGAATGAAGCTAAAAGTGAGATATAAGTAAAGAGTTCGCAAAAGATAGATAGCATTACAATTCTTTATTCCTTTAATTTGTTTATAATCAGGAATTAAGAGGATATACATATACATTTGTCTGTAATAAAAGGCACATATTAATTACAGTATGTGTACTATAAACTACACCCTTAGTCAATCATAAAAAGCATATATACATACATACATTATTATTATAATATTAGTTGTTATTTTAGTAGTATTTTAAACCATAAATGTCTCACATTACAGAAATTCACACCATATATTTTATTCAAACTTTGTAATGTGTAATATTCATCTTTTTAATCTTATAATCTCCGAAAATATAAACTTATGAACTGTATCGATGGTAAATGAAGAGGTGTGCGGGTTACAAATCCGTGTTGTAGTGGCTGCCTTTGGTTCAAATGAGCTTAATTTCGGTATGTAGTGTTTTTTACCAGGATGGCCGCTCCAAATTGAGCTAGAATGTTAAAAATCGGGATTCAGGTGGAGTCAGCATAAAAGAAGTTCCTTTTGAATGTTTCAACTTCCCAGTTCTCTTCTCACATTTTTTATGCCAAAATATCAGGAATTTCCTCGGTTTTGAGGCTTTTCGGGATTTCATAACTTTTCCAAAATGAGTTGGAAGATTGAAAATCTGTTCGTAGGCAAAGTTAATTAGTCAAAGAAGTTTCTTCTGTAGTGTTACTTCCCAGCCACATTTTCGCCATTTTTATGTCAAAGCATGCCTTTTCGCGGTTTTTAAGACCTTACGCACCACCAAAGCTCCTTCATATCGAGCTAGAAAGTTTAAAGTTTCTCGAGAATTATATAAACGACGTGCCTTGCCGTAGTGAACGTGGTATATTGACTATGTGTCCTGAGCTCACTTCAAACTCTTATATGTAAATATTTAATCAAAAATTGTTCAATTTACAAAATTTAAAAAAAAAAAAACAGAAATTTTTACAGGTACGGGACCCTAGGCTCACTCTTGAAACGTATCTAAAACATTCTCCCTTAAAATACATATTTCCTTAGAGCCTTCTACAAACTGTACCGATTTTGAGGATCATCGCCTATATTTTATTTGTGCCGGAACAAAAGTTTCAAACGAAACAAAAAAAATTCAAATTGATTTATCCGTTTAGGCACTACGACACCACAGACAGACACACATTGCAGTCAAACTTATAACACCACTTTTTTGGTTCGTAGGTTAAAAATTCTATTTTTATAAAAAGCATTCAATAATTAGAAGCAATTAATGAGGGAGAAATATAACCTCAGTGAAGGTGCTCTGGAGTTCACGAGTTTTTTTTTTGTTGTAATGTTGTATGTTATTATGAGTTTGAAGAGTGCCCGGTTCAAATTGCATATCATATATCTTTATTTAATTTGTATTAAATTTAGTTGACTACCGCTATTTACAAATAGTGGGATATTTAACAATAAATAACCTACAATTATAGCTTACTTACGACACATATAAAGCTAAACATTAGCTTAAAGTCAGAATTTTTTTGAATGAAATTGTAACTACTGGTGTTATCTTACATTTTGTGTGTATTTGTCACAAAAAATTGTTTATTTGATATCTTTTTTTTTCTTCTTTATTACACAACCTGTATAAATTTGTGTCAATTTTAAAGGTAATCAGTTTATCGATGTTTATTTATAAATATCGATTTAAATCAATGGATGAAATTAAACAACTTTCGTTTGAAACATACTAAAAAAAACCAATCAAGTTTCTAAGGAGCATGCTAACGCAAATTAATTTAAAATTTGACTAATTTTAAAAGTTATTATATTTATTATGAATGCTTATATAATCCATTATTCCGACCATTCTAATAATTCGACACCCTTTGGTTTTTAATAGTGCCGGATTAGTGAGATTTTACTATGTATATTTAGATTCTCGGTTAACATTTACTATAGATTACATGTTAAAAGTACACTTTTCGATAATGAATTACTCAAAAGTTTCTAATCTTAACATTGCGTGAATGTCCGATCAACAGACCTGGATTAACATATTGAGTTACAAGAGCCATGCTCCTAGACGGCAAATTGATCAAAATATCAAAATATTATTGTGTACATGTCATTACTTTTGAATTTCACAAACATATTCTTAACCAAACGTATATTTTTTAAGTCCCGATTCATACGTCTTCTGAAATAATGACGAATTCTTAAGCATATAGCGTCAATAAAAAAATTTGCGTGGAATTTTTCGCTTCAGTTCACATTGTATATGCATTTTATTGTATCAGAACTAGCTGAAGAAACTTAAGGCAGAACTTTTTGCCATTGCCCAAGGGTGGTGTTTATTGTAAATCCAGCTTTCCCCGTCTTTTAAAACTATTTATTTATTTTGTGACATGCAACAAAACGTAGATGCTTACAAATTGATAGTTTCTAGCACTTTTTTCTCTGATTGTACATATACCAAATGAAAACGCTAACGAGACGATTAAGTCCAGAGTTTTTAAATTTTGTAAATTTCATATAAATATTCGAAAGAAATAATATATTTAAGAGAATCGTATACGAGCCCCAATTAAATGGACAGTTAAAATTTTTTCAAAAGAGCAAAGATTAACTCTTCATGATAAATGATAGCCACATGTTTGCTATTTTGTCAAATACAAATAATGCTAAATAATTACAACAACAACAAAAGATGAGCGTTACAAATAAAATTTTTACGGTCTTTGTACCATGTCAAATGTATTTAATATTATACAAAAGCCTCTTCTATGTATAATAGGTACCGATTCTTCTTCATATGATGACACAAACACATGATAAGTAGATTATAATTTTCTACTACAAATTCAATGAAAGAAGGCACAGAAATAAATAAATTTCACATTCTTTTTGTAAAAAAAAAAGGATCTATAACAATTTATGTCAAGTAGGTACAACAGATTTGTATTGGAACTCATTCAACCATTCGTACAATAGGTATCTTTTCACAAAATTATTGACATCTGTATTAAATATTTATAAAAAGTAAATAATCTTCGTTTTTTATGTACATTTTAGTATAAAAATGAGCAATGTAATCAGTAGAAAATTGTTGATGTATTGTTACGTAATTATAAGGTACTTGTGTGTAGAGTTTGGTTTCGATTTAAAGTGTCTATTCATTGTAAATTGTTTCCATTTTATTGTAATCGTATTTCCGTGTTGATCTATTGTAATAGGGTAGTTGAGGACAAATGCATATAGGTCAAACGGGAAGAACAATTATAAGAATTAAAAACCACAGTACATAAGACTTTAGGGAAGAAGGGAAAAAAATTTATCCACGCAAATCTATATATATTTGAAAATATCATCTTATTATACAGTTTTTATTATTTAATAAGGGAGTGAAACAATGTTACTTAATAAAACGGAAACAGCGAAATTTTTCACCTGTAATGTCTTGATGAACTAATTTTTTAATTCTGTAATTGAATTGGTATGATAATTTTCTCATACACAATCAGGCTACCGTATGGGTTAGGAAAATTCTCTTTACATTAGGGTCAATATACATATTTCGAATCAACATGGCTGCAAACTGTATAATATGGTAAAGCTGGAATCACATACGATCAATTCCGTAAAATGACTTAGTTCAGATAATTAATTGTCATAATATCGTTGCCAGGAAGAACACTTGAGAAGCATCATTAAGGATGTTGTGATTTCCTATTATTGTCATTTTTTACATTTGTAAGACTCAGGTCCAAATCGAAGTGTATTTTCAAGAGAGAATCTTTGAATTTTCTGGAAGAGAAATTAAAAAACGTTCCCATAAAAGATATAAGCCTCTTCCTTTTCGTGGATTTGGGTGGTTTTTACCATTTTCGCTAGAGGGCTAGACGATTTTACCTTATTTTTATGACGTTCTTCATATTAAAGAAATTTAAACACGCAAAGGTGTTAAGATACATATTAAATTCATGGATTTTATAGTTATCGTTCTTATTTTACATTTTGGGTTCGTGCTAATTTTATTGCTGCTTGAATAAATTTCTAATTTGCAATATGCTTCTTGTTTTGATAATTTTATGACGTAATTTGATAATCTATTAATTTCATACCCTTTTAAGTAATAAAGATCATTTTACACTCTACAAAATAACTTTTCTGAAAATTACTTATTCAACATTTTGATCAATTCGTCTACATTTTTACCAGGACTTCAGAACTTAATATTTTGCAAAAATTATATTCGCGGGAAAAATAAGGTTATGAAGATCATTGAATTATAGTAATATGCCCATATAAATATATGCAATTGTAAAAGTAAATTGAAATGAATTGTGAATTTAAAGAAAGTTACAGAAATTGCTAGAAACAAGCACGGAATGGAATGAGAAACAAAAAAATGTCCTAATGAGTGGCAATACGGTTTGAAATTATAATAAATTTTGAAGAAAAAGCTTTCAAATTATGTTTTAGTACAAAGTTCTGTTAAGTACGTCATTTTAGTCTACCAAAATTTAAACTTAACTTAAAATTTCCCGCCTCTATCTTGCAAAACATAATTTTATATGTTATCTATATGGCTACTGAGCAATAACGTCACGTTTAAAGGATCTTTCTCTTTAAATGGGAGTTTTAAACGTTCATATTTTGCATAATTCTGAAGATTTTCAAAAACCAACTTCACTATTCTGCTCGGGTAAAACTTTTTCATCAACCCAATTGTGTTTTTTTTTTTCAGGTTTAAAATTGACGGTTTTACAAGTAAATCGTTACTGAAGAACGGAACAAGCTTTTTTTCCTGTACATGATAAAATTCAAATTATTTTTTTTTTAAATATTGAAATATATTTTTAATAATTTTTAAATAATAAAATGAAATTTAAACAATATTGGTGGTCGATTGATTGAAAATGTAATGATAATTCTTGCACGCATGCGTTTATAAATAACAACATAACCAATATGTTATATGTTATTAAAGTAGCCCTACAGACAATTTCCGGTGTCCGGTAACCAAATACATATCAAATATCATCATTTCATTCATCCACCTTCAATCTATATACTCTGAACTTAATAAATATTGTAACTAGACGTTCAAGTTTTCAAAAAAAATTAAAAAACCAAAACTCAAAGTGCATGTCTTTGAACCAAATATATAAAAAAAAAAATTATATGGAAAAAAATTTTATCAGCCGTTATTATGTAAACCAAATTCACCTACCACAAAGTTATTGTAATGGTCTTAAACTTTCTCAGGATTTATAGAAAGTAAGAAAAAAAGTAACAAAAAATAAACTGTATCGGGTATTTCAATTAAATAAAGACCACTTTTGATCTTTATACTACAAATTGTTTTTTTATTAAACACAAGCAAAATTAGGTACATTAAAAGTAAGTTTGATCGATAATTGATAGAAATAATTCAAATAAAAGTTAATGACCTCTAAGGGGAAAATCTTTTGGCTCTTTTCATATTTTTCTTGATCTTTGGGATCATTTAAGAGGTCGTTTTTAATCATAATTGCTAAGGTACGATAGTATTTCATATAAACTGGTTGGTAAACCTCTCAAAATTTTTCTAAATACCTACATTTTTCGCAAAGTAAAGTAGATTTGGCGTAAATTGATTGTAATTCTTAACTTTTAGAATTAACTAACTTTTTAGTTTTATTATTTTTATAAAGAAAATAAGTTTTTAAAACAAAGAGATTCATGTAGGACAAAAAGCCTTTTTTACCCACAAATTTCGTTTTCTGAATTCCAAATGTTTTTAAAACGAATTAAAAAAAAATTAATTTTCAACCGTCTATATTTTCTAATTTTTGAGAAAATAGAAATTAAAGTTTTGCCATAATTTGGGAACGAAAATATGTTTAAAAAAATATTTCTTAGAAATATATAATTTCATAAGAAACAGTTTGACAGTTAAAAATTCGTTCTTTTTCTAACGATTTACAAGACCCAAAGGAATTGTGCTGCGCAATTACGAGCTCACACTCACTTTTTCGTCTTTCAGTTATCTTGTTAACGGGCGGATGGTCGGATGGTTGGAAATGGACTAATTAGGTGATTTTATGAATACCTATACTAAAATTGGAGCTAAAAGAGCTTATCAGGAACAACTTGTTTCACATATGTTATAGCCAATATTCTAGTTTTTCTGTTCTTTAAACAGCTCTAGATAAGTAACAAAAGTCGCGTATGCTTGGATTTTTTTATATCATTTGTATGACAGTAACTTTTATTAGAACTTTTGTCCACCAATATTTTTGAAGATAGTGAAGATTTTGAAGTAATTTCTCACGTTCATTTTTCAAACAAAAATAGAAATTATTTTCAAATATCAAAAAAAAGTAATGAAATGATTCCTTAATAATAATAAATTTCTTATAATTGTATATCATTTCACTGGGAAGAAGCATCAACCGCTTTCTCACCACCAATAAATAAAAAAATCAATAATCCAAATAAAAATCGAAAAATTATAACAATTATAATAAATAGTTTTTCGCTAACGAGACATATTGTTATGTCGCCAAAAATGCTCTAGTATCTATATTTGACATGATAATAAAAATTAATAAAATAATAATATATCTAATAAAAAGGGACGATTTCTACTACTTCATGATACAAACATTTTTATTTCACAGAATATAAAGAATATAAAAGGAGGGCCTCACAAAAACCATAAAAATGATAAATAATTGTATAAAAATTATTGAAAACCCCAGCAGTGGTTTAATAGTTTATATCCGTCGTAACATTAATAATAAATGCTTTTTGTGTATAAAGAAAAATGTACTAGATACAAATACTCTGATTTCTTTTATTGTTTTGAGAAAGTACAAAAAAAATGTAGAAACTTCATCTTATACACTTTTAAAAAAATACCAGGGATGGATTTCAATAAGAAACGTTGGAATCGGATAAAACTGTCTCGTGATTGCCTGACTAACAATAGTCTAGAAAGAACAATAACTTGACTGATTACTTTTGGTAGTTCTCTCGTCTGTGGAATGAGATATTAAAAATGAAAATGTACTTAATTATCATACTGAAGGTATACCGTTTTTCCTTTCTATCTCGGAAACGATTCTTGTCATTTTTTTCAAGAACAAAGTATTAAAATATCGGTTCTTAGAAATATCCCGATTTGTTAACCAGAAAACGGCAAGTTATAAATTTGCAGTTTTGTGTTTGTATTGAGTATGCTCCGGCCACATTAAAACTTGTCGAGCTTATAGAGCACAATCTCGCATTAGCTCAGTCTGTTAAGTCTTCTTAAAGACTATAACCAAACAAATTTTTGGCTTGTTCCAATTCAAATCTCTATATGTAAGATAGAAATACCTAATAATTAATTGACACTTCAATGAATCGCTACTAAATAAATTAATCAAATTTGTTGTAGTTGATTATAAAGATAGTTTAATCAAAATAATTTTGGATATTTATGCCATAAAATCTTATATTGAATCTTTTTAGATGCACAAAATTTTAATTTTTCGCCAAAACTTTGAATATTGTTTTAAATAAATTCTCAATACCTATAAAAGACAAAATCGATAAAAAATTGTTTGTTTTACAGAAGTCTTACAGAACACAGATTTGCATCATTCAAAAGATGTTCACAAAAAGTGCTATATTAAATAAATAAAAATTTTGATCCAAATGTTGTAATGTTGAGTTGAATAGTGCTATGTATTGTTCCATACATTCAGTTGTCACTCAATAACAATTAATATATCCAAATTAAATATTTTGTTTTAATTTTTATCAGGTTTTATTTTCTTTAGCTTCTATTTTTTATCATCTTACTTATTATTAGCCTTATATTAATATTAAATAAAATTTATTATAGATATGATATTAGTTATCACATTTTGTAACTGGATGAAAATATTTCAAAATTGCATTAAATAATATTCAGAACAGTCAAACTAATTAGCGAGTTGACATTTCATTATTTCATTTAAAAAAAAAAAAAAACTAAAAAAATTTTTTTTTTTTTAAATTAAAAAAAAATGCTTAGCATGAAAAAAAATAACCAATACATTGAAATTATAAACCAATTATTTTATAAATTGTATTGAACAATGGGAAAAAGAAACTTTAATAAAATGTGCTAACCAATATCCTTCCGTTTGAACTTACATGACTCATACGGTCTTATAAAAATTATATATTACAATAAAAAAAAAAAATGAAATTTATCGTTTTACTAACATAAAGTTGTTATATGGAAACTTCTAGTTAATTTCCGAACTTTGTACAAGATGTATTAAGAACTTACTTGAATTTCGAAAAAAGTACAGACATAAAAACTTTTACTTTTAAATATTAAATTTTCCTTATAATTTATGTCAAACATTCAAGCAAAACCGTTGTTAAACGAAAATTTTCTCTAAAAATGTTTACAAAATCTATTCATATAAAATGCTTTGTCCTGAATGACTGACGGATCAGTGCACAAATCGGACAGGATACGTCACCTACTATATTTGTCTAATGAGCTTGACGCTAAATTCTTTTTTGCTGAAATAAATGTAAACAAATCTTTAATGGCTATTATCTTGATTTTTTCTATAGTTAGTCGAAAAATAATTTTTCTTTCCTATTTGTTACATGAATGAACTTCTATGAAGAAAAAAAAATCGATATTCCCTATTCTAACTTTGCTCTCTACTTTTACATGCGCTCCCACCATATTATTTATTTATTTTGAAAGAAATTCAATCTGAAAGAGATTCAATCGAATTTGCTTTTTTGGTCCGATGGTTACTCCTTTTTTCGAGATTGTAACGTTTGAATGAGAAAAGAACAATTTTGGCACGAATTCTAATTTGAAAATAGAATTTAGATGCTATTTTATGTTCAATTTCGTGTGCAACGAAAGCGGGATTATAGGACGTACAGATAAGACGCATTGAATAGAAGTGTTTACTAGACTGTTGATATTCTTAAATCAAGTTAATATTTCTTGGGTTTTCCCAAAATATTTTTCAAATTATCTAGTTACTCATCTACAAAGCTTTTTGTAGTTTAGAAATAGGTATTCTGAGACATTCTGTGTTACCAACGTGCTGCAGGTTTACTTCCAACAAAAACAAAAAAAGGCACACAACTATGACAATTTATAAAAAGGATAAAGATGTCATTTTTATAAATATTAAAGTCAAGCCCCATTTATTAACTCAACTGTGTTATAATATCATAGTATATAGTGATATAGTGTCTAGTTAATGTAACAGCCAGCCATTGTGGTAAATACTTACCCCCTATTATATGTGATTGTATTTATAAAAACCAGGGGTGGTTTTTATATAAGTATGAAGTGGTTGTTAATATTATAATCCATGACAATGGTATTTAATCATTAACTTTTTATGTATGATATGTTGATATGTGTATGCGATGACAAAAATACGTGTAGGCTTATTATATGTACATATAGGCCTTTTATTTATTAGGAAATCGTTCTAGTACTAAAATGTAAAGAAATAATTATTTAAACAAAATTTTTTTAATACTTTCTTAGAGATAAGATTTTACAGCACTAAATAGTAGAAAATAATTTTTCTTTTGCTTACTCTTTTACTGGATGCGTTAATTTAAAATGTGAGGGTCGCTAAAAAGTATTTTTTATCTAGATTTTTGAATAAAAACTAACCAACGTATGTGTATCAAATATGGTGGAAATAATGGGAAAATCAGATCATGCCAGAAAGATGCATTGTCATCCGATTTACATATACATGACAAATGCAACGTTTGAAATCGGGAGAAACCTACTCTGCGAAATTTCGATCATGCGCTAGACTTGCAATTGACAAATATATACATGAAATTACAGATGAACAACTGAAAACAAACAATTGCATGAGTTAATTGTTGAAATATCCTGTATAGACAGTATTGATTTCGTAATCATTTGATTTTTTTACGTCATGTAAGTAAAAGAAGATAGCCACTCTCACATAACTGATATTCCTATATAATACTTACTGCCTATATAATTTTCGCCCTCACGGGTAAACAGTGATGTTTACGAAAAAATGTTTCAAACAAAAGTTGCTTATTTTTTTTATATAAAAAAAAAAATTTTTTACCTTTAAGTTTTTGTTCTATCTCTAACGGTTTACAAGATGAGTCTTACGGACCCAAGATCCAGTTGACCTATGTTGCTCATATCCAAACTCGACCTCACTTTTTACGTCTTGAGCACGCTATAAATTTCAGCTTGATACCTCTTTTCGTTTTTAAGTTATCGTGCTTACGGACAGACAACCGAAAATGGACTAATAAGGTGATTTCATGAACACCTATACCAAAATTTTCTTCGTAGTATCAATATTTTTAAGCTTTACAAACTTGGAACTAAACTTAGGATATCTTGATATATATTTCATATATAAGTCATATAAAAAGTTTGGATGTAAGAATTGCATTATCTCTTCGTTTACTAATTGAAAGAAAGCAATCATCTGTCCAAGTTTGATGTTAATAATTTAACACTTGTAGCAATATAAAATTGGTTTTCTTATTTAGCGCTAAAGCATAATGTACAAAAATTAAAATAATCGCAAAAAGTTACGAGTAGCGTAAACTTGTGATAAGGAACAAAAATATTTGCTTGACAGAAATTATTATGATAAACAATTTAAAATAAACTTGTGAATTCAAAACAAAAACTTTCGATAACGTAATTAAAAAGATGTTAAACAATAACAACTGGGGACATTTATTTAATACAGGATGGACAATAACATACTCTTTCTTGAGCACAACGGCTGTTTATAAAAAATTCTCGAAATAGGACGACATGGAATTTTCTCTTTTGGCATATCTCAGACAAATACACCGAAAGTATTCTAAATCGAAAACTTAAAATTCGCATACAAATTGGTATCATTGATGGACTTTATTTTTAATTCCTTCTGCCGAAATTGTCAAAACATAATACTTCTAAAGTATATTTCACTAGTTTTAAGGGTTTTTTTTTATCTTCGCAAAAAGACAAAGAAAAGATGTAAATTTCAAATTCACCCCAATGCTCAAATTTTTATTTAATTTTTTGCATTATAAAATCGTATCTCGACTACAATGTGGTCATTATCAGTGTGAATTAGGTACGTGAAACAGTCACCAGCATAACGACGCGTAATAACTCTCAGGATAATAATTACGAGTAGAGCTTTGATGATGTCTACAATGCACTCGAAATATGAAATTTCTAATAAGAAGAAATATTGAACTAAGCACTTCAAATAATATAACAAATACCTATAATTCTCATATCTGATCTTTGGTAATCTTATATTCACGTTAAATTTGATAAATTGTGATTTATGGTAAATAGTGAAAATCTAAAAGATTGTGCCTTTAATTATGTAATGTGACTGTTTTATATGAATTCTATAATAAAAGACCACCCAATAAATATATTATAAATTTTTTTGATATTATTTATTAAATAATAAATGCATTAAAAATATTTTTGAAAAATAACATTGCTTGAGATTAGATCAGCAAAGGTCTTTATTGTTTTTATAAGATTACATTTGTTTTTAATTACTACAAAGCTATAATACCTACACTGCACAATTCTATGTTTCATTTATTCATCGACATATATTGAGGTGTCGTAAAATTTCAAATTCACCCCAATGCCTTAATTAATTATTGTGTTATAAAGAGTTCTTTATCGCAAAGCAGGCTATTTCAAGCTATCGAGAAGTCTCCTCGAGAACCAGATAAATGAATTATTAGAAATTGTTATGATGTTAATCGAAGAATACAATTTTTTACACTTATTCTAAAAACTTAAAAACTTACTAGCAGGATTTATCGTAAAAGCACTTACCTCATAAATGTCAACGAGTTGCATAACGAAAACTTTTTGAGGTTTATAGCATATCGTCTCACAAAATTGAAAGAAGGTCTGAAACAAAAGGAAGATCTGAAGGTCTAAAACCTTCTGCAAAGTCTGAAACACAAACTATTCGAAGAATTTCTATCAAATATCCAAGGCCGGTGCCAGCCTGATGAGAAATAGATGAAATATAGAAACTTCGAAATACTTTTTGTCTAAGAAGAGAAAATAATATTTATATATAATTATACTTAAATTTCCTCTAAATATTCATACTGAATGTGAGCCACCTTGTCAAAGGCTCTGTAGAGTTGAAACTCAAACCACTTGGTAAAACTGTCAGTAACTAATTCCATAGAACTACTACTTAACTAGAATCATATTATTTTAAAATTAATTTCACTAATTAATTAATTATTGGAATTCTTTTATTAAATACAGTTTTTAATTTTTTTTCCTTAAAATATGTTAATTATTATTCGGAACTAATAAACCATAAATTGTATTTTCTAAAAATCACGTTACTTTATATTATATTTCTTATTCCTACCCATAATATTATTTCTAGTTAAATAGTTAAAAACATTATTTGGAACTACAAAATGAGTCTTTTGAATTATATTTCGTGGAGTTTGATTTTAAAACACAATATTTATAAATCAGTCGAATAGATTAAAATTAAATCGAAATTAAAATTAAAAATAATATAACTATCATGATATTGGGTTCATTTCGATTTTTTTTGTTTTTACAACCATTTTTGAAAATTATTTATTTGAATTAAAGATTCTTAATATACTCTCTATAACACAACCAATGTACACAATGTACATTTTTAGTTACGTCGTTGTTCATTTAATTTTATTGTACTCACAAAATTGAACAAATAATATAATTCTATTCTCTTAAAGCCTATTATCTATCTATTATTATATTGGCTTAGGTTCAGTTTCTGTTTAAACTAAATTTGAACATAATTTTTTGCGTTTGTCTTTTTATACAAAATGCATTTTGGTTGAGCATATGTGTTAGTTCAGGCAAATTGGCAATTAGTATTCGGTTATTACATACAGTTTGGGCAATTTTAATCCATGCATCTGAATATCTCGTATTCTATTTCGTAAGAAATAGAATAACACTTTAAATTAAAAAGTTGATCTTCATTAAAAACTAATAATTTTTTGGAGGAAATGTGACTTAAAAATATGTCATTATTGCATTTAATCGAAAGAAAACACCTAAAGTTTAAGGATAATTGTAGGTCAAAGTCATGGACACAGAATAATGTCCTCTATTGCCCTAAACAACTTTTGACTAAAGTATTTTTCTGTAGTTAGCGTGTTTTCTTCCGATTAAATATAGTAATGACATATATAGGTTGCATTTCCTCCGAAAGCTGACGATTTTCGAAAAAATGATTTAAAATGAAAAATGTTCGCTTTAGAATTTAAGTAACCAGCCTTATTTACCTGGACTATGCATAGTATTGTAAAACATTTAGAACCCTGTGGTAAATGATTATTAAACATATAAATATAGACCATACTTTTAATAAATTTAGTATCAAATTACATCAAAAATACATTCTATGATAATATAAAATAACAGGGTCGTGTATTGGACGATTTTGTGCAAGCACAGAGTACCCAGGAACTGGGTAAAAAATTTTCATTGACATAGTCATGTCAAGCCTTTCTTAAATTACTTAAGGTTCATTTGAAAGATTTTATTCTGCTGAAAAAGTCAATTATTTAGGTCTTGAAAGGTTGTGATTGTCAATAAAAACCAATTTTGTTCGAATGTTTCTGTATTGAAGTCAATAAGTTTAATATGTAAAATGTAAAACATAATAATGTAAAGTTATTGAAAGATGAGTAATTTTCAAAATATCGAATTAAATTCTATACGAAGAGCAAAATAGCGGTGCAATTTTAAGCTATACCTATCTTAAAAATAATCACAATTGAATTATAGGGTTTCAATTATCCTATCTTACCCACAAGTAAAGATAAGTTTTGAAAAAGTTATGGAACGTTCTAGGAGATTTGATTATATTAATTTTGTGAATATTTTAAATTGTCATTTGGTGAAGAATATTTATATTTATACAATTAATAATCAAAAATAGCCCGTATCTACTTTCCTGACGTGCTAGGATAATTTTTAAGAAAAATGCCTAAACTGAATTCTTACCACATACATTTTTGCCAGAATCAAAAGTAGGCAATGTTCCGTTAGTTTTCGACCATTCAACTGTCCGATGTTTTAAAAATATTAGCGTTATATAAAGGAGAAAAAACTACCATACTTTCGAATTTAGAATATCAGACATATTTCAATTGAACTGATATATCGAATACTTTAAAGCAGATCGTATCTCCCGTAATAATAGAAGACACCACTAGTTTAAACAGTTTTAAAAAAACGATAATTACGTGCGAATTTGTGAAATTTTAAACCCCATCACAATATTTTACACCATCTACACATACAACTGTTAGTATAAAATACTAAAGGTAGGTTTTATATACAATACGATTATAAAATACTGTCACACTTATAAGATTAATGAGACTTTAGATAAATTACTGATATATTTATTTTATATGTATAGTAAAACTTATTTATGTTTACTGTATAAATATATACTTATGTTATATTATACTTTGTGCATGATTGTTATTATTATCATGAGTACTAGTTTTAATAAACTCGTTGAAAATTCGATGATATCAAATCTTCACTGTCATACCGTTTTGAAAACCATAAAGATAATTTTTGGTTTAAAATAAAACTTTTCAAACGTCTCATAACGTCTCATTTAAATGATTTACTGGGAAAATAATTAGGTATTAAAAATAAGGGCAAAAATAAATTTAAAGTAAATTGAATGGGACATGAAAGAATTTAAAATAAAAGGCAGAACAGATTATCTACCCAACCTGATAGAGAAAAGGATGAATTGGTAACTTTTTACTTACTTTTTTGTTATAACTTAATATAGTTTTTTTTAAGATAGTCGCAAATATAAAGCCAACATAGAAATTAACAACCTACTTCTTGAATGGCTTATTGATCCTAGCCAGGAATAAGAAATGTCCCTTGCACCTCTTCTTTGAGACAAGAATTATGACCAAGTTAAATACTCTACCTTCGTATCTTCATAGAAATAACAAAGACAAAGATTCAAAAGAGCATCTCGCATCGGACATTGAATGAAATAAGGTTTTATATAGAAAGAAGATAGTGAAATTAATTTTAAAAAAAATAAAAGATTTACTCCTATAATGAATAATCTTAAAGCTAACTTAAAAACTACAAAAAATAACTTTGCTTAAAATATCCTATAATGTGCAATTTAATCTTATTTATTTTTTACTTCACACCTCTTATTTTACAGTGTGTAAAACTCGAGAGGAACTTAACTCTAATATATACTATCTATATATCTAGTCTCAAAATAAAAAGTGTCATTTTCCGACATTTTCGCATTGTAAAATATTCGATTGTTTCAGGAATTACTTCTGTTTTTAAAATATGACCTTTTTTTTAAATAGCGATCATTTTTTCTAAAAGAGAGAATTAAAACGATTGTTCCAAGTTTCTACGACTAAAAAAACATTTGAATTACTATAAATTTCTATGATTTGGTACCTTACTCGTTAATATTTTAAATCTTACAAATTAAGCGTGCTTTGTTTTGGTATCTACCGAAGTGAAACGGCAAACTAATGGGGGAAAATAAACCAGAGAAACAACTTCCAAGAAAAGAATTATACTGTCTTAAAAAATTTCTTTAGATATAAAAAGAGCTGTTTCTTTTAGAGGCTTACACCTTTTAGTTGGCAACACTGTTTTGTTTGATCACCGATTGGGTAGCGGGCAGTTGCTTTGTGTTTAGTTTTGTTTGCCTTTTATATAAATAAAACTAAATTTAAATCAACCCATGTTTTGACCAAATATTACTCTATTATTAAGGTTTAATTTTCACAAATAAAATATTGAAACATGGCCAAAATTGGATATAATAAATCGATAAAAGTCTTTCGTATAGTTGATTTTTTGGATTAAATTTTTATGTGCTTTTTGTTACACATATATCACCACAGATAGTATTTATAAAGTTTCACTGTAATGACTAAGGGTAAAAATATATATAAATAGTACCTATATATGGTACAGATAATATAAAATTGATATGAATCTATGGAAATAAAATTTATAATTCGTCTTTCAGTAGGAAATTTATCAAAAGCCCTGAATGAAGTTTAAAGATAAACATCTATTTAGGTATACTAGTATTACTATACATATATACAAAACTATACTATATTCTATACTATTAAATATATTTTAATATATTTTGTAACAACTGAACATGTTGTATAGTAAATAACACTAACAATATTCACATTTCACAAAGGTTAGCAAGCAAGCAAAATGTATGATTATAATATACTGATTGTTCATGAAAAATGAAATAACATTATCAAAAAATCTGTTTACGAATGAATTTGTCAAGATTAGTTGATATTCGAAAAGAGTGCGTTATGATTTCCGAAATGGGTTGATCTACAAACTAAAGAGGACATTTCGTGTTTATTCTAGATACCAATTTCAGTCTATTATCAAGAATGCAACCTCAAAAAATTCATTAAAAAACACAGTTATTTCAAAGTTTTAAGTTTTCACTTTAATCGACAATCCTCATGACTGCCCCGATTTTTAATTTTAATTTTTGGTGAATAAGATGTCTATCATTCAAGAAAAAATAAGAAACTTTGTTATTTTGGTTTAGATTATCACATTACACTTTTGAATAGATTTTTTTTGTAGAGACACTTGCAGGTTCCTGAAAATTTGGCACTTTGAATGGTAATAACGCCTAGAAATTTTTTTTCAGTAAATAAATATACCCACTTGATAAAAATCGTTTTGATAAGTAGCCTACAACACAACCTTCTTTCTGCATTCAGGCGAAAATGCTTGATCAACTTATATGATTATTAACTTATCATTCAACTAACGACCCGGTCCGGCTTCACACGAGAAATTTTCTTACTCCCAAGTAAGCGAAATTATATCTTATTCCCAAGTAAGAGAATTTATTATTTGCACAATTTGGGAAAGTTGAATGAGAAGGTTCTATGCGTAAAAACTTTTTATGTAAAATAATTTACGTGATGAGGAAAAGCATTTCAAAATTCGTTGGTTGGAATAGGGGTTTTAGTGGATAATCAGACAGACAAGCGCAGATAGTAATTTTCTATTATACTATTTATAGAGAGACCTTCTAATAAAATTAAAAAAAAATCAGCAATTCTTTATTTTGGCCTTAGCGCAAAATAAAAAACTTTTCAACCAGCATAACATAACATAGTCACATACAATGCTACAACTTGATTAGGGACATTTAATAAAATTACAAAAGTAATTGGTGGAAGCGCAAATAAAAAATATATAATTGTGTTATGTATTGGATATACATAGAATTAATGAATTATGTTACAGATTGAAAATCCTTTGCATTTCATTTTTGATACCTTTGAATGTAATACTTATAGGCTATGTGTTGTACATCATGTAAAAAGGTGTCACAAAATAAGGGCTGTGCGTGTTTTAATAAAATAATATAATGCTTTTTTTTTAATAAAAATGAATAATCGTTTTAATGTTATTTAAATATGGCTGTAGTAAAACATATTATTGTTTAATATTGTTTCCTATTTTTAATATGAAAAGCTGATTTCCATTCCATCTGTGAGGTAACATTGCCCAAAAGTATGATCTTTTTTTATGTACCTTTTAATCTCTATATTGTTCCCCGACATAATAACTGAATTGTAAAATTGAAGTCAAATTATGTTTTATTTATCCAATGATTGATTTTATATGTTTGAAAAGCTTACATTACATTCATGTTGGACAGTGGAAGTTTACAAATTTGTAATTTTTGATAAAAATATTATTATTAGAAATCGTTACTCGGTTTTGAAAAATGAAGGATTTATTAACTTTAGAAAAGAAGTAGTTTATTTTCACTGTTTAGTTTGATCTGTCTCGAAAGTAAAATTATAAAAGGGCCAAAGAATATTTAATTTATTTCAAAAAAAAAAAAAATGTAATTGTTATTAGTAAAAAATTAGCAACTAACTTATTCATTAAAATTTATAGAAGTATGCAATCAGACTCGTAAGGGTTTTTATTCTTATTAAGAAGGTCTATGCTTTACTAAACTTCGACCGAGTTAAAACAAAAGGTAAAAGCTATTGAGTATCTAATATAGTTTAATAATTTAAAATCTGCAATTTTAGTCAATCTTCCTCTATAGTTAAAATTATTTCCTATTTTTAATATAAAAACCTGATTTCCATTTTGTAAGTGTTTTTGGTGAAAATGGGATTTATTTTAAATAGAAACTTTATGTAATATCCGTAAATATAAGAACAGGATATCACACTCATTTTGAAATATAACTGCCATAGAACACGGATACCTTTTGCTAGAAGAAAATTTCCATTTGTCGAAAATTCAGAATACTTATAGAAGCATGTGAAAATAATAATTAAATTCTTGATGATTCTGAGTAAAGTGATGGTTATATAACAATTTTTGTTGAATATTTGTAATCAATGTTCAAAAATTAAAATATTTATTTATTAGTTTAATTGAATTTTACGTTGACAGAATCTCATGGACCCACAAATGTATTTTTAATAGTTTAAAAGAAACATCCCTTATTAAAAGAGTAACATGAAATGGGCAAATTTATGTGTACAAAATCAAGAAATTCATTCCCCAAAATCAGTTAATTTTTTTATTCTTTTGAGAAAATTGTTTCGTTAGCTTCATCTCTCGTGTTAAATTAGATTAAAATAATTTATTTTAAAAGAAATTAATATTTTGTGTTTTCAAATTTCCTAACCAGCAATTTTCCCAGCAATTTTCATTTAAAGAAAACTTCTAATCATTTACTTAAGAACGAAATTCATCGGTCGAAGAATATAATTGAAAAATTAAACGATTAGATTGGGGTAATATATCCGACGGTTACAACAAACAACCTTTACCAAAAATATTTCTGTATTTTCTTGAAAATGTCTTTAAATTGAGAACCGATACACAGGGATACAACGAAAGCGTTTTTATACTCAACAGTTTTACAAATAGGTGTTACAATGATGCTATTTAAATACGTGTATCTAAAATATTACATGCATGGTGGAAGCGCGGTGAAGAATATTTAAAAATAGTCATTACTCGTTTTAGGATTATATGAAGGTAACATAATGTCCATAAAGTATTGGGAAATTAATTTTTTTTTTTTTAGTATAATATTTTTAATCCCTATTTCTAATGATTTTTAACGAAAATGGCTATACCCAGGTACATTTTGTGATGTTTAAAAACTCATTACTCGTTATTTTATAGGTTTATGTGAAGGAAAAACTAATGATCTTAAAGTATTGGAAAAATCTTTCCAATCCGTCGAACCAGTGTTTCTAATGATTTTTCCCGAAAAAAGATACAAAAGTAGGTACATTTTGTTGAGAATATTAAAATTTTTATGAAACTAGCCGAGTAATAACTTCACGTGATTTATTGAGTTTTTTTTTGTTTCGCATATAATTCTTATATGGTTCCTAATTTAATTTTGCTTGGATTTTGGAAATTTTGGGCATATGTTGGTCAATTAGAAATTTTGTGTTTATTTACTTTTTTCTTGCTTTATTTTTTCCAAGGGAATTATTTTCTTTTTACATATGATATCTATGTCTGAAAAAATAACACACACGTTAAACATTTTAGCATAGCTCATAAATATTTCTAATCTTATTTATGTTATTACACCATTAACTTTTCTTTATCTTCTTATCTTTAATATTTGCAAAATATTATATAAAACATATTAAAAAGTATTTAAATATTATAACATGATTTCATTTATTTGAAGTGAAATTAAACTTTTTATAATACAAACACACATAAAAAAAAATATCATAGCTGTGGAACCCTTTTTTCACGAAACATTTCCACTCTATCCTTATTTAATATAATTAATTACATATATTCATTACTTTCTCATACACAAAACAATCGCATATATACACAATATCATATAATACATTCTACAATAATACTACAAATTTGATAAATAATATATAATGTTGGAAAAATATTATACAATTTAAACCAATTGTATACAAGATATCAAACACAAAACTCCGCCTTTATACACAGCCCACAAACCAATTGCCAACCTTAATACAACCAGTATAGGTGTATATTTTTTTTATTTTCATTTTCAAACTGTCTTCATGCGTTGAGAAATGTTCGTAATACACACTCAAACGGCCACATACATAATAGTAAATTCTACTTTTGACATTTTTAGTTGAGCATGGAAACTTGAACAGCTCACATACACAAATATTTTTCAAAACATATCTAAGATAGTTTTTTTAAATGTTAAAACAAAAAGAACTGTTTTTTTATATCGGAACTGTTTAGTGCGTGTTTTTTAACATTCTTACATATGAAGATTTACACAACATTTGAAAAGTGTTAATAGTGCGTTTTAACATTTAACATTTTAACGTTAAAAAAAACAATTTTGGGTATAAACAGTGATCAATGAGTTAAAACAAATATATTGATGTTAAAATATTGTTAAACTGATTCAACATTTAAAAAAGAATTAAAGTTTTAAAATCTATATGAAAAATATTTGTTAAAAAACAATTGAAAGCTTCATTTGTGTTAAAATCAATGTTAAAACCGTTTTCATTTTAACATCTTATGTTAAAACTGTAAACATTCTAGAATTTATGTCAAATTCATAAAAATTTCAACACAGCTAACTTTTTAATTTAACAAGCAACAAGTTTTGTACCCAATAGAAGTCAAAAGATTGATTATCAAAAAGTTAAAATCAATGTTAAACCATTATATTTTTGTTAAAATAAGTTAAAAAACATTGACAATATAAAGTGAGTTGTGTATTTATTTATGTATATGAAATATTAGTCGTTGTTGTTTTTTTTTTAAATGACTTTAATTAAAATTAATTAATTCATTAATTTTGTGTGTGTGTGTTAAATTTCACGCATATTATACATGACGTCATCTTTTAATTTAGTAAGAAGTAATATTCAACGGACTTAGCTTGAAGTAAAAAATGATAAAACGGACTAAGATTTTCGTAGTGTTTCTTCGTTTGTGTTAAAGAAATTTTTTTCTAGTGTATTATTATTTTGTGTTTAGGCCTAAGTGAAAGAAATTTTCTAGTCAAAAACAAAAACAAACAAAATCCTAAGAAAAACAATTCTTTTTAAAACGTGCTAATAAATTTATTCGCGCTGTACTCTCATCCGTTAACACTGTTCCCGGGGGCAGCTGCTGCAAGTATCACCGCCTCTTCTACCCCTATCAATGATATTATTGTACCAACTCCGATAACAAGTGGTAGTGTTGTTGCTGCTGCCGCCGCCGCCGCTCATGCAGCCAGTCTATGGAGTACAGCGGTAGTAAACAATGTGGGTCCTGCCGCTCCTACTTCATCCTCATCATCAACAACACCACCACCAAATAACAGTTTTGGTATAATAACATCACAGTCTGCAGCAGTTGATAATTCATCAGTTTGTACCACCTCCGGGATGTTATCAGCAGCGGCTGTTGCCGCCGCACAAGCAGCTAGTTTAGGTTATAGCACAACC
This sequence comes from Chrysoperla carnea, assembly GCF_905475395.1. NCBI lineage: Eukaryota > Metazoa > Arthropoda > Insecta > Neuroptera > Chrysopidae > Chrysoperla > Chrysoperla carnea. Next base: position 112,538,313 of record NC_058337.1, read on the forward strand.
ACTTCAATGCATCATCATCATCACCATCATCATAATGCTACGGTAGTAGCTGCAGCAACACCCCCATATAGTCCACCTCCAAGGCATCATAGTCCGTTACCAAGTTTTGGTTTTACACAGGAGCAAGTTGCATGTGTTTGTGAGGTTTGTCTACTTATTTGTTTTTCTTTTATATAGGTCAATATACTTTTGACAATTCTAACAGGGTATCTTATTTTAGGTTCTTTATGTAGGAAAATAGAACCAAATATTCTAAATATAATGCATAAAACGTTCAGGTCAGTTTTCGGCTCTCATTTGAATATTATGAACTAACTCCAACCAAATGACAGAATTGGCAAGATTGTCATAAGGAAAACAAATTTATCTATTGTTTTTACTAAATGATTAAAAGACTTTACGTACCTTTCGCATATAGATTTTTTAAGACTTTTAAGATAGCAAAGATGGGATACACAACTTTATGTTTTTCTAGCCGAGCTTTCTTCATTAAGAGTTTTTCGTTAGGTATATTGTCCCTATTTAATAAAATAAAACTTTTGAAAGAACTATTTATCTACAAAATTGAAATTGTAATTTTATCTTGCATTTCGTTTAAGAGTTTGGAAGAGTTTCAACCTTGGCATTTTTGCAAAATTTTAATTTTACAAATTTTCTTGATTATATTTTTGATCAATAACTGTTTGCTAAATACAGCATAAAAATTTATAAAAAAGTGAGGCTTTGTGGATATGGCTAAAAATTTCAGGCTTTGTGGATTTTATTCATCTAAAAAATATTTTGTCAATCGTTGGCGCAACGTATTGAAACTCCTAAAACTCCGGCTATGAATTGAAGCTCAACAAATCATTCTCTTTCCATCATTCTAGGATGATACAGGCAGCTGCAATCAATCCTTTCACAAAAATATCCTTTCTCGATGACAATAGGAACCTCTTTCTTTAGAACTGACAATCTAAGATTTTATCTTAACTAGTAATCTAAGATATTGCCATAAATTTGAGAGATGGCAGAGATAGTTATTATTATGATTAAATTTGTTACTTATCTTTTTTTAATATTTATAAAAGTTTTTATGTCCGACGCGAATAATAAAAAGATTCAATGAGACTTAAAATTAATACATTTAAGCGCAGTCAGTCAAAGATGAGATGATTTAATGAAAACTAGCTTAATTATTTCTTTCGTGTCATTAAGAACGTTCAATTGTCAAAGATATTAAAGAAAGAAAATGTATTGTTATTGAATTAATTTGGATTGAAATGTGGTAAAATGTAAATTTATTTAGAATTTACATATTGTTTCCCTACGCGCGTAGCAAAACGCGATAGAAAATGAACTTTCTTAAGACAATAAAAAGTCATTTTATTCACAGTTAATAAATTATTACTTTTATCGCCGCTTCCACCATTATTTTCATTACATCCAAAAATTTTGAAAGCAAATATAATTGATTAGATATTATAATTTCATTAGTTTAATCGAAAATTAGAATTTAAAACATTAATCCCTTCTATGTAGATTTTATACAAAAAATTATTTTGAATCATAGTATTTTTCGCTTTAGCAAACCCCACAGAGCTCCAATGTGACTTAAAGGGTAATCTGATAAAAATCAAAAAATATTTTACTTTTTCCTGTATCTACTTCTTCAATATCTTTTGATCTTTCTTCTTCATCTGAATAGAAAAATTATCACTTAGGGAGTCAAAAATATGTGGTCAAAACAAACCTAATACTTGGCTTAATTGTCTAACCTAAAGGGCTATAACTTTCGAAAAAAAAAACCGAATTGGCATAGAAAGGGCAAAGAGCATGCCATGCTTTGAGAATAGTTTTTCCTATACGAAAAATCATTAAGCAAAATATGATGATCTAATTTACATACTAAAAAAAAATCGACGGGGTCTTTAAATGGATATAAGAAGTAACAATAGAACTATTTGATTCAGAAAACAACAATTTTCTTAATAAATATACTATAAAGACTCACAGCAAGAAATGCAAGGCGTTTACTACAATGCTGGTATGGTATAGAGACAGATACTTTAATATCTATGAGAGCATAAGTAATATTACAGTATTGAATTAGGATATCCACCAGAAGTATTGTGCGTATCACTAACCGATACACCGATACTGACATAATGATATCGATTTCTTACCGTGTTGCAATGACCCAAAGCCGTTTGAGTATGACCAAAGTCACCAATTGTTTGGCCTTATTACATGATCCTCTAACTATATACATAATATACTACAAAAAATTCGTTTGAGAATATTATTAAACAAACTCAACCTGTAAAAATTGAATGTCATCTCTTCTATTAAAAAAATTTATCGACGTGGATAGTGATTCCCGCAAAAACAGTTCAAGATCATTTTTTTTACGCTCCAATCACATAAGCATTGATTTAAACCATCAAACGCAAGTTTTACGGACATTATTGCTAAAAATCGCGTTGGCAGTTTCAGTTATTTTTGACGCTCATATGACCAAAATTATAAAAATATGTCTGCAAAGGAGAGACACGTAGAAAAGGCAGTTTTGGCGAAAATTATTTTAAACAAATTTTTGCACTGGACAATTTTAATTCAAGATATAGTTTTTTTCGTAAAATGCTTCGTTTAAAAACTAATGTAACTTATCTTTTATATGCATGAACAAAATAAATAAATTTTAATGATTATTTTAAATATGTTTTGACAAGATTAATTTTAAATGAAGTAATTATAGTGTTCAGTTCAGTTGGATTGTTAGAGAGAGTTACGTAGGTGTTCTAATTATATGTATTAGTCAGAATAACAATTGTTTTGGTTCCTTATCCAAATTATTACAATATCCTAGAGATGTGTTTTATTACTACAACGAGTACTACATATTAAAGTAGTATAGTAAACTGTCTTTAATTTACAAGACAAAATTTTCATATTCTAGTTGTATTAATATTTGACCTTTTACTATTTTGTTCTAAGCTGTCTTCCTCATGAACTAAAAAATTTATTTATCATTCGATCGTCCATAATGTTCTATGAAAATCTAATTTTTAGGAAAAATGAATTAGATCGAGGGACAGAAAGGGTGCTCTGTTAAATTATTAAAGTATGAAACTTCGTGAGTGGAAACTTGAGACTTGAGGATTGCTTTTGGCGAATTTACCAAATTTCTACTTACTTTTATTGATAGTGCTGCGTTAACAACTGAGTATGATAACAGTATATTTAAGCTATTGATCTGACAAAACACAGCAAGGAATTTTTTGTACTAAAAAGTAGAAAATAATTATTTCTATGAGTTATATACATGTATGAGTCATATACATGTATTTGTAATAGCTAAAAGTTCAAGCTTTTATAATAAGTAGTCATATATGAGTGACATTGAAATTATTGTTTTCTACTTCTTAACAAAAGTACAATAAAAGCTTAAAAACCTAAAAAAATATGTCCTTTTAAACCTAAAGAATATGCATAAAAAATATGGTGAAGACGTTTGGAAAATCAGGTAGGCATAAAAATACATCATCATCCAATTTACATATGATATTCGTATTTTTCTTAGAAAACCCTTTTATTTGATACCCATATCATAAAAATTAACTAGTCCAACTAGTTCAAGGAATATTTACTTGTTAAAATGATATCAATAGTCAAGTGAATCGAAAACTTTTCTTTCCATCAGAGCTTCGACAGTTTCTATTACTATTTCTTATCGTTTTTCTATTCTTCAGGAGTAAACTAATGCTAATAGTAAAACAAAGCAATATTATCTCTAAATCCGAAATCAATACCTATTGAGTTTCGACAATTATTCACAGCTTAGCCTATTGCTATTAAAATTTAAAAAAAAATTTTTTTTTGCTCATATCTAATCAATATTTCAATTTTGAATAAAAATAACAAATATTTTATTTTTTATTTTATTCACATTATCATGTTACCACAGACTAAATATTTATCGTAACATAACGTAAACAAATTTGATTATCGAAAATATATACGCCATGCTTCTAAATATTACTGTATAATGCGATGAAACCTGTTTAAACGGTATCTTTTTTCTTATATATAAACTGAAACTTTGGTTGTGAAAAGACCCAAACTCTAAGCCATTAGGAGAAAAAACCTATTATTTTTTGAAGGCTTTATTGAAAAGTATAATAATACATATATTAATCAGACGTTTCTTGTAGCTTTGTGGGAAGCCTACTTCCAATATGAACAAATATTTTCGTCTTAAAAATTAGAAATGCTTTCTGATGGTCTATTTTTCTATGAAATCAATATTTTATTTAGTTTGACTTTTTTTCTAAATTTAATGTTTCATTAAACATTAAACAAATATCATTCTTACAAAAATGTTTCCCAAAGTTTGTATCTGGTTTAAGACAAGTATTTTCCACTTTTAAAATAAAAAAACCTTAGTAATCTTTATCTCAAATTAATGCCTCATAGAAGTTTTAATATTAATACTTATTTGAAACTAACCACTCTTTCTAAACTTTTATATTTGACTTTCTAAAATTTGATGATTTGATTTGTTTCTCAAAAACTGTGCTTAGGTCTACCAAGAAGACCAAGAAAATTTATAATTAGAAATAAAAGACTGTTCGCTGACGAAATTACAAAAAATTGCCTGTATCCTTACGTTCCTACTCGGGGAAAAAATTTCAAACCAATACTGGCCCAACCTTGGGCAAGAGCTAGTAAACCAAGTCTTGATTTATAAGCTGTTTCCACGGAAAAAGCAAGGATTGGCAACGTTCTGACCAGTCTCGTTTAAATCAAATGTCCGGGGAAAGACTGACACCCTAAGACTCTATTTATTAGCCACGAGCATGACATGTTCAAGGACTGTGCAAATCAAGGTTTGCCAGCTTGGATAAGGACTGGCATACCAAAACTGGTGCAACCTTGGGTAAACCAAGCCTTGATTTATTAGTCTTCGCCAAGGAAAGAGCAAGGGTTGGCAAACAAATCCTCGTTTCGACCAAGGTCTGACACTAAACTGGTTTTATTTATTAGACACAGGCATGGCATGCGCAATGACTGGTAAATCAAGGCTTGTCAGCATGGACGAGGGCTGGTGTACCAAGACTTGGAAAACCAATACTGGCCCAAACTTTGGCAGGTGTTGGTAAACCAAGCCTAATTTATTAGTCTCCATCAACGAAAGAGCAATAGTTGGCAAACAAATCCTCGTTTTAACCAATACCCGGAACAAGACTGACAGCCAAAGGTTGCCCAAGCCAAATCAAGGCTTCCCATCAGACTTTGTGTAGCATATATTCTGCCATAAATGGTTTCGTCTTTTTTTTTTAAATAAAAATTAATTTAATAAATAATTTGCAAACCAAATCAAGTTCATAATATAAATAAAAATATATATTTCTTATCACTTTTAATAAACGATAAACACACGTCAATTTTTATCCAGATGATTCTAAGTATCTACAACAGAAAAAAGAAAGAACATAATTGTTTATAAAAATTTTAGAAAACAGTAAACAATAGATAAATGAAAACACTCTACATTTGACTACACACACACATATGTGTAATAAAATACCATAGTTTTAAGTTACTTTGAAATTATTATAAATTATTATTTTATAAGCAATTTTTTTTTTTTTTTGCAAGTTATTATAGTGCACATAGGCAGCAATTTGATATGTAGAAATTTATGTATTCGGTTAAAAATTTTTAATTTAAATTGTAAAATATATAGGTTGTATCAAAAAGTGTGAACTGATTGACAAATCAAACATGCTCTGATGCATTTTGGATATTATGCTCAGTTTAAAAAAATGGCGAGATTAAAGTAAACGCAAGTTATTTGGCTGTTGATGTTCTTATAAAAAGAAAATATTTTTTGAATCAAAGATCTCAATACTAAAGGTAGAATTTCCGTTATAGTGAAGCTACGAAAACCGATACAACAACCTGTAATTGTACATAATTCTTATACATCGTATGTGTTCAAATTTTACATCCACATGTGCTTATCTGTTTAAAAAGACGGACGAAAACCGTTTTTTTTGTTGTTACAAAACAACAAATTAAGGTATACATAATCAACATAATTGTTTTTTAACAAAATCTGTAAAATACTCCAGAAAAAGGGGATAAAAAAGCGAATCTCTATATTTTCACCTATAGTACACTTTTTATGTACTATAAAAAACATTTAAAATGAAAAAAGTTTGAAGTCATTTTCACGACAATTATAATGAAAAGATGATTTTCAACATATATTTTTCCATCCTCTGGGCAAAAGCACCACTCGGCGTAGTATAACTTTCGTTTCTTGGGGTCTAATCTATTTTCCGTTCAATTTTGAAATCGATTTTAGTTAAAGGAAACAAATATCCAACTTTGATGGAAAATTCGCAAGCGAACGGTTATTTTTAACATCTACTCAAAATGTTATTTCCTTCTGTACAAAGGGGGTTTACGGACATTCTACCTTAATTAATTCAAAAAAATTATTATTTGACTGCTAAAAAATAAATATTAAAGATTCCAAGTAAATATTTACTTGCTTCTTTGCTTAGAGCATATTTTCTTGCAACTAGTACCTTTTTTTGAGGATGCATTTGGTATAACGGCTTTAAGCTCGCAACAGGCCTATTAGTTGGTTAGCCCAAGAAAAAAAATCCCGAAACAAATACTTTTCTACAGTTATGTTAAATTGTCCCTTGTTAGGACGAGAGAAGTAAGGTTTACATGGTAATATATAGTAAATGGAAAATATGAATCGATATTTCTCAAAAATAATATCGATAACCATAAACTTGAAACTTTTACCAGTTTTAATAATTATTTAAACTTTTAACAGAATTTCACAAAATTTTCAATTTTCTATTCATTTAAGATTATTTAAAATTTACCAAAAGTTGGTAAACGTAGTTACGTCCTTAAAGTTTCATTATTTGTAAAATGAAATTATTAACCTGAGTATAAAAAACTATTATAAACGATAAAAAACTATTTTAATTGGGTTGGGTTACGATCGCTGGTTTTTTAAATGGCAATCCAGCAGCGATAAAACTGATCCACCAGGCAGGTTGAATTCCGATTGCATTTTTAGCGTTTAATTCGATTTTTAACATGACAGTCACGCAAGCTCGGTACTTTTTCCTTACCCCAAAAGTGCCCAACGTGTCTAAAGATTGTTATCTATAATTTGATGAAGCCTTGCTGTTATAACTTGAACCACGCAGTATATTTAATTTTCATCATATCATAAATAAGTATATTTTAATAAATTATAAGCCAATTGCAATGTTATAATAAAATTACATATGTTATAGAATTTTGTATCTTTATTTATTAATTAATAATATTATCAAAAATAAATATTCTGTAATTTAATATTAGGCCTATCAATTGAATAATCTTTGAAGAGTTATTGATAAAGTTCTATTGGATAGTTTTAAGTCTGTTTACAACAGAACAGAAATTTATAATTGTTGAAAATTTATTGATAAAACGACCTCCCACTTAAAAAATTTTAAAGAAGTAATTAGTTCAACAGAAATGGAACTAATTACTTCTTACTAATTTTCAACGAAACCTTTCTTCCAAAGGTAATCCATATCGATTATTCATTTTTTTAACCGACTTCAAACAAAAACGGAGGAGGTTATCAATTCGACTGTATTTTTTTATGTTTGTTACCTCAGAATTTTCGATTGGGTAAACCGATTTTGATGATTTTTAATCTGTTTGAAAGCTGGTGCTTCCTGTGTGGTCCCATTTCATTTTGGTCCAGTTCTGACAACAGCAGCCATAAGAAAACCATAAAAGTCTTTAATTTGCATTAAGTATGCACGACAAGAGGACGAATAACTCAATATCAAGCCAACCGATTTCAATGATTCTTTTTTAGTGACAAATTAGTTAGTGTACTTCAGAGTCACTAAAAATCACAAAAGAAAAAAGAATTTTAATAAAAGGAAACCGACTTCAAAAGAAAAACTTTTCCAAAATAAATTAATATGCACTAAAAAAAAAAAATAACGATAATATAATGTAGTTAAAAGTATTGTTATTTTTGGAGACGGGGTCAGCCAAGCTACTGTAGAGAACTGTTCTAGAGCTGCTCCCTTGGCTGACACCGACTCCAAAAATAACAATAATTTTAACTACATTCTATTATCGTTATTTTTTTACTTTTTAGTGCATATTAATTTATTTTGGAAAAGTTTTTCTTTTGAAGTCGGTTTTCTTTTTTTTTTTAAATTTTTTTCTTGAAAAGCCATCACATGAAATAGAATCGGATTTAATTATACAAACACTTACCTTAAAAACGATAGTTTCGGGGCTGGTGTGATGCAATAGTGCATATCGACGATATTTTTTTCGCATTTCTTAACAAAATATGAAAATACCGTAAAATAGTTGACAAAAAGGGAAATTAGAATTAAACTCGACCAAGAAATATGAATCATATAAGCATATGTATATATCATACACATATTTTTTCTCTAAGATATGACGTTCTCTTTAACTATGATAGAAATACCTTAAAGTGGTTTAAAAAAATCTTTACAAAAAAATAAAAATTTTATTAATTAGAAAAACTACTTACTGAAAGATTATTTATAAAATTGTTTTGTTTTTTAGGTACTTCAACAAGCTGGAAATGTTGAACGATTGGGTCGATTTTTATGGTCGTTACCCTCATGTGATAAACTACATAATAATGAATCCGTCCTAAAAGCAAAAGCGATTGTCGCATTCCATAGAGGGAATTTCAAAGAATTATATCGAATATTAGAATCACATTCATTTAGTCCTCACAATCATACAAAATTACAAGCATTATGGTTAAAAGCACATTATGTAGAAGCTGAAAGACTACGGGGAAGACCACTAGGTAAGTTTTGTACAAACTAAAACATTTGTTTTTTGCTATTTTAAATTACAGCTCAGCCCCAAATTAACAATTGGGGTGTTCGACAATTTTGAAACACATTTTCATGATGCACACATCAAGACCTATGGCGTACACTAGGTCCTTTGAAAAGTTAAAAACACTGTAGCACGATGTATTTATTTTTCTGTGAAATATCTCCAAATTTGAACAACCCTATACCTGAAATAAATTACAAGTTTACAAAAATTAATTTTGAAAGTATAGACAAACAGGGAATCTTCTAAGGATTCCTTGAATAAACATTTTTTTTAATAATACTTAACAAAAAAAAAAAAACAAATAAAACCTGTTTAAAGTGTGTTCCTTATTGATTTGTTTACAGGTGCTGTTGGGAAGTATCGTGTTCGTCGAAAGTTTCCATTACCACGTACTATATGGGATGGTGAAGAAACTAGTTATTGTTTTAAAGAGAAATCACGCAGTGTATTAAGGGATTGGTACACACATAATCCATATCCAAGTCCACGGGAAAAACGTGAATTAGCTGAAGCAACGGGATTAACTACCACACAAGTATCAAATTGGTTTAAAAATCGTCGACAACGTGATAGGGCTGCTGAGCATAAAGACAGGTCAGTTTATGATTTTGTTGTCATTTGATAATCTACAGACATTTTACGAGACGATTTTCCTTAGCTGATAGAATTTTGTATAAATAATAATACAAGTTGGGGAAAAGCTGCTATTTAATCTTAAATGACATGATTTCGATAAAAATGATTTGCATTGCCAAACGCAGAAAGTTTAAAAAACAGCTGTTTTATCGGAGATGATGGTTGATATTAGTGACATTATGTCACCGAACATGTATATGTACTCTTAGATCCAAAGATAAACTCTTAAATCAAAACAAGTACAAATTATTAAGTTCTTTCAATAAAATTTTTACATAACTACATTGCAACATTTTGAAAGTACACGATGACTTAAAAAAAAATCTAAACAAAAAAATCTTGGTGACTATGTGGTGTGTGATAGATTTAGATTGTTAGCATGACGTTTTGTTGCGTTGTATGTTATGTTCGACATAGCCAACGGTTTCTGCGGTTCACCACGTCACCAGAGTAATACTATTCTCACGGTATCATATTTATTTTAGTGGTTGTAGAACACATTTCTTTTTTTTTAGTTTTTTTAACTTTTTTTTTAAAACAAATTTTCCAATTATTTTATTTAAATTAAAAAATTTATACCGATTTTGCTTTGCAAAATATGTTCGATGGCTCGAAGAAAATTAACAATTTTCGTAGTTCAAGTGACAAAACTTCTTTAAAGAACAAAAAAATGACAATGCCTTACCAACAGAATAATTAAAAAATAAATTTTAATTGGGCAGCCTTTCCAACTGAACTATAAAGTTCATTATGGGGATTATGGGAATATAATGTACGTCAGTACAGGTATGAAGAAATTACGGATTGAGACTCTAAGAACTTTGAGTTTTTAAACAAAAGCAAAGAGTATAGAAAGCAGTAGTGAAGCAATACAACCCTAAAAGATAGAGTAATTCAAAATTTTATAAAATCTATTGGTAGAACAGCCAGCAACTTTTGACATTCCTTTTCTTAAAGAATTAAGAAGTAGGCGAAGTGCGCCTGGCAACTGCTAGTGCTTGCGTTTACTTAGTTTATGTGCACTTTGTTTGTACCAGCTTTGCCGTTGCTAAAACAAATTTAAAAACTTGGGAAGTTTTGAAATCAGTGTAACAGTAATTTCAATATTAAAGAATATAATTTTAAGTCAGACGAAAATTCCAGTTTTAGTTAACGCAAACACTTTCAGGTGTAAGACGCATACTTCATTTCTACCTCTACTGCTAGGTTCAATAAGTAAAGAAATATCCCCAACTCGGCCGCCTTAAAATAAACTCTCGAAACTGTTGCCAGCTCTCGTATTACATAATTTTGATCAATGAGCGGGGACTGGTGGGTGGCCTGCTTTATCTGAAATCCATATCCTAGGTAATAGACTGTGCTACCTAGGATAATCCTTGTTTTGAATATGACAGTCATATGTGAGCAAAAGTAGACATTAAATCTAAAAATTAAAAATGATGGATGATATTGATAGTGAATTTAAAGAATTATGGAAAGCAAATAAATTGATAGGTGTTATTGCTGAGGAGGTAATTTTCCCAATAATTATAGACCACAAGTCCAAGCCTTATCTATTACCCCCTATTACCTTATATACTTAACCGTTGAGACATTGTACATATTGACTGGCTTATGTCCTGTTGGACAGCTTCTTACATAAGAAAATTATCGATAACACGGTGTTCTTTTTTTACGATGCGCGGAATTTTTGTATTGCACCTCCAGGCTTCCAATTGAATGTCAATTTCCGATTTTGTTGTTATTCCATCAGGAAAATCATGGAATAAATGCAAAAATCATTTTGTCTGACATTCAATAAAACAGGGTATCTGTTTACCATAACTTTGAAAATGACTTTTTTCTTGGTATTGGATAACGAACACCCGATTTAATTGATTTTTTGACAAATCTATAAACCCTTCACCAATTTGTATCTTTGAAAGTACAATCATTTTTTGCGTGGTTTGGCGGTCTATTACAAAAAATTTGGAAGGTTTATAAAAAAATTATTACATTTCCTTAGGATATTTGTGTTGGTTTTATTTTGGCTGGTATTGCTGAACAAATGACCAAGCACTTTGTTAATTTCTATTGTGCAGATAAAGGTAAAATATCTAAACCGACAATTGCTAACATAAATTTAGTAAATCCTTATTTTGAGTCTCATCCATGTTATAAACAATAAATATTATAAATTTTCTTGGGTGGGCAATTAAAATAATCTAGGTGTTATGTTTCAAAGATTGTAATGTTTCGTTGGCCTTAATTTCCAACTTCGTCAATCAAGCTACAGTAATTCCTGTCGCTTACTATTCAACCTTTAAAAGGAAAATCATAAAAGTATAATTTTTGTTAGCAACTGTCGCATCGGTCTAAAAATATATAATTGACTTCTATTCTACTGATTAGACACTACAGCAGAACAGCTAGAAAAAGCGCTCATGGATATGGAAAATCATACTCGGATTGTGATCATTTTAGTAAATATGTCTACGCATGAAAAAATTAAGCACGCAATAGAAGTGTGTACAACATGCATTGTCACAATACCTGATAAAGGCACATTTTATAATCCTGAAGATGATGAAATTATATATCGAGCAAAAGTATGAACAACATTATTTTTCTTTAATTTATTAGGTATCGCTATGAGTAGTGGAGTAGACTACTGAATTTTCCTAAATATCATAAGTAAAAATTATGGCTGATTTCTTCCTTGTAAAATGGAAATTTTCCATGAAGATTACTTGGCGATACACCACTTACTATAATACCTCCTTCTTTGTCTATTTAGGAGTTTTAAAGTTTATTATCCAATGTGGTCACCCAGGATTTGTTAGGTTTGAGGTCCGAGTTGTAGCTTGTAGATGAATGGATGCTTTTAGACCAAGATAAAATTCGAAAAAAAAAATATACTCGTATTATTATTTTTTTTTTTTGAAATATCATTATTTTGAAATTCATAAAACGATAATCATTTATCATGAACTCCGATATTCTGGAACAGTAGGCAAACATAACTACAAGGAATTTATTTTTCGTTAATTCAATAAAATTTTTAAATATAAATGAAGAATTTGATTTTGAAGACCTTTTCAAAAATACTTAATAATTATAGGAGAGTGAAATAGTTTTTAACTGTTCAGTCATCCTCAAAACTGACGGATGAAAAAAAAATTGATTTTCGTGCATTTTATTATGAATAGGTCTTAAAACAGACATCAACAAATTAGCTTTAGATATTTTTGAGCCCTAAATTCAGAACTTCGCTTTTTTAAGTAATTCCGTTTGTTTTTTTTAACATATGTAGTCACCAATAATTATTTTTTTTTTTATTTAGATGGCCATAGGCACTAATTAATTGGATTGAATTTATCAAATATGTGTACAAATATACAAGATGTCTGCTTTAACTTTTGATTTTCAAGTAATATTATTTACTTCTTGTAATTTTTTTACGATCATTAAAAACATATTAACAAATTTGAGTATAAAATTAAAATATTTTTTAAAACTGCTTTTAATATTAATATCCAACGTATTTATATAATTTTATCCATAATTTTTAAAATCTATTAAAATATATTTATATACGTAGTCAACCAGTCATACATAATAAGAAAGACAGTTTTAATGTGGACAATTTTTGAGCTTTTGGCAGTTTAACACGCTTAAGCGCGCAGTTTTAACACGCAAAGAGGTTTTTTTTTTACAAAAATCGAAGACTGTTAAAGATACTCCACACTTTTTGAAACGGATTGTACGTTATGCAACACTATGAGAATTGAAAAAAATCTATTTCTTCTATCGATAAAATGAACAAAATCATAGGAAAAAATGATTTGTAATTAAATTGTCTTCCTATTATTATAACAAAAAATTGGATATTCGATAATTTCAGGCTTGACCGTATTATTAAAAATTTAGTGGGTTCCGTGAAGATAACACCCCACTTATTAAAATTATCGTAGAAGAAAAAGCTTTTATACCAAGCATAAATTATAAGAGGTGTATTTATACAGATTTTCCTATGAACAACAGGACTATAATCAAAGTAGGATTTTTTTGTTTGACTTCTTGTCCACGTTATAATATTTGATATATACGTTTGTATATAAACAGAACCTACCAACGCGTGTGGTATCCAACACTATCATTAGTAATATTGAAATTGGAGACGCCTTTAAATATCATTTTTAATAAAAGTTTTTTTTTGGAAGGATTATAATAATAGTTAATTTTTATATCAACGATAAATAATGGTATTTTAAAATCCAGAAGAAGTGATTTTTCTTGTTTACAAATTTATATAAATTAAAATTGATTGTTGACATAAATCAATTTTTCAAATAGCATCACGTATATAAAATATTATATTGGAACAAACCTTCTTAAAGTTCTAATTGCTTCACACAGAAAAGAAGGATTCAAGAACATTTTCGTTTTCACGAAAAAGTTATTTCTTTAAATTTTTTCGTGACGTTGCGAGCTTTCATATGTAATTTTAACCTACATTGATTATTTTCATTCAAGTTCGTTAATCATTTTTTCTTCATCAAGCACTTTTTCCTTTTTTAAATTAGTCTAAAGGGATCGAATCAGGTCTTCTATTTTCATAGACAAACTATTATAGGTGTGTTTCATCAAAAATGTCTCATCTCGTTAAACCGTCCTCTGTTCTGTACTGAACTAAGGGCATTCTCGAAGTAAGCACAGAAAGTTATATCGATTGGCATCTTTTGATATTTTCTTCGCCCCTTTTTCGGGTAAAATGGATAGTTTTGTTTTTTCGGGATTTACGGAAGCTTCTTCGTATAAACATGGTGTTCAAAGGAAGTATCTTCAATTCTTGTAGTAATAACTATTTGTGTGTAAAAGTAATAAAAACTTATTAAATATGTGATTGCCCCAAGCTATATTGCACTCTATACAGACTCATTCAGAGAGTGTAATGATTTCCCCAAAAAAACAAATTTTTATGTCTATAAAAATATTTTATCAATGTTTAACATCTTCACAAATTCTTTACATGTTTTATTTGAGTGTCATACACCTTCATGGGGGTACAAAGTATCAAAACAAAAAAAACAAAAAAATTAAAATAAATAAAAACAAAATGAACAAGGATAAAAAACATTGAATAATCCAAATGAGTTTGTACAAAACATAGCACACGTGAAAAGAACTGTTAGACTAAGTGCCCATCGCCATACATTGTCATTGATACACATCTAGAAATTATGCTTAGCCTAGCGAAATTTTTATCAATAAAACCTCTTGCAGATGGGGCGTTCTCTTTCCTACTCGGAAAGTATTCAATCGTCTCCACAGGCTTATTGGAAGGCAATTGAGTAACTAATGCAAAATCCGTTTTTTCCAACGCATCCGATTTTATGCGCATTTCAAATCGAACAACAGACATCCTCCATACTATCTTGGATTTTTATAAAAGTATCCTCCAAATAGAATAAAAAACGCAGATATCCGTCAAATTGAAGTATGTGGATGCGACTGAAAACCTTCCGATCCACGTAAAAGAAAATACCGCACGCAAAAGTATTCATTAAGGTTCTTGTCTTCCTACAATATTGTAAGAAAGTTTGTTTTGGACTATATGCACGCTAAGAGCATAGAAGCTTGTTGTGAACTAATGTAAAATTTGTATCCATACTTTACAATTCAACTGTTTCCATAGATACACTATAAAATGTACGATGAGTTTAAAATTATGTTAATATAGTTATTTCTCTATAACTACAGTACTCTAACTATAGTTATTTCTGTTCAGATATAAAATTACTGAACTTTGGGTTAAAACAATGAAACGGTCAATAATTTTGGTTTTTGATCAATTCATCAAGATTTTTGAAAATTATTGATAGTTTTTTCTAGAATTAAAAACGCAACCTCTCCTATGCTCTCCTTAATGATCCGAGCCTGTAAGTTTAAAATATCCTTAAGTACCAATACAAAAATTTAGAATTTTCTGATAACTTCAATGAAAATGTATGTTGATGGGCACCGGGACTAGAACTTTTTTGAAGAAGGGCAATAACACAAAACTTTTAACTAAAAACTTGGTAAAAACATAGGTAAACTTTTGTTTTTATATCACAACTTGTTTAATGGTAATGTGGGTACAAATATATTTTATACTTTTTAAAACATTAATTTTATTTGTTAATAAATACAGACTGATTTTTATTAGTGTTTTTTTTTTATTCTCTAAATATTCTGATGACACGCTTCGGAAATCGTTAACATTTTTAACATGGTATAAAATACAATCACCGTTTTAAAATAAACTCACAAAAACGTTAGCGGCTCTCGAATTAGTTTCAACTAGTGATTCTGCGAAGCAAGACGAGAGCTGAATGATAACATTAAATTATTCGAAACGAAAATTCAACTTCGAAAGCTCTCGTGGATCAACTTTGCATTCATTTTAGTATAACGTGTTTGAATGAGCTGGCGGAACAAATTAATATAAACCTAGTATGGGTATCGAAACACGGACACATTCCAGAAAATCGTCAAGCCGGATTACTAAAAATTGCTCAAGGCTGTTAGACACAAGCAACAATTGGCATGCGGTTTCTTTTGCAAACTGAAAGCTGCCCTTTAAAGATATCTTAAGAAAGGCCAATCTTAGATGTAGGAAGGAACGTACTTACAGTACTAAAAGCAAATCTGAGTACAATCTTTGGCGTTCCGAAGATATTAAATCGCTTTAAAGGGTAACAGAGTTGTCGTAGCTATTGAAGGACATTGGCTAGGTTTGACAATATATCACAACTATTGTATCTGCTACAGTGGAGAGGAGGAAGAAACGTTGCTTCATCTTTTCTGTGAGAGTCCAGCTTTTGCCATGAGGAGATTGTCTCACTTGAGCCAGCTTTTCTTTGGCGAACTATTCGATCTGAAATCCGTTGACGTCAAAGCACTTATGCTGTTCTTAAACAGCTCCAAATGATTCATGGTCGGGAATGGATCAACTCTTTTCCGATACCACAACGGACCCTTTGGTTTAAGTGTGCTTCCCTTCAGGACGACCATTCTAACCTAACCTAATATAGTATCAAGTGGAAAAAACTTCTATCCGTGGCTTTAGCCGTTTACTGCAACTGGTTCGGTACAACAATGATTAGTTTCCTGCAAATTATGAAACATCCTGTATAAAAAATCTTGGTTCTATTTTATTATTTAAATCGTACAATAAACATTTTTTTTTTCATCCCAATATACTAAAAACTACATGTGTTGTGTCTCTCTGAGTCTGTTCTGGTGGAGTTAAATTCAAGTCTGTTTTGTTTATATGTAGGTACTGATTTTAATCTTTAGCAATGAATAATCTTTAGGTGTTAACTAATTTTTCAAAACTATTTTAAATATCCACATAAACATGATTATTTTAGTTATTTTCTTTGTCTTTTTAAATTTTGGCATTAAATTATTTACATTATTCACAAACTTTTTTTATACCTCTGTATACAAGAAAAATTGTATCTATTATAGAGTTTATGTTATTTTATCTTCACCCGTGGGACAAGAACTACTTACCCTACTGCTTACTTTAAGTTACGTACGCGTGGATAAATAGTTTATTATCGCACCCGTTTTCATTAACGCACTCATTTTCAACCAATCAAATTAATCAAATTACTGTCAAAACCTACACTCATAATGAGTTGCTATAGTAACTTTTTTAATGTCTAGTAATCTTAATAACTCATGACAAATTTTAAATTATAATTTCCGTTTTTACATTTTAGAGGCGTAGATAAAGTTTTGTACGCTATATGTATGACAATAAAATCATTAT
Source organism: Chrysoperla carnea (assembly GCF_905475395.1). Lineage (NCBI taxonomy): Eukaryota > Metazoa > Arthropoda > Insecta > Neuroptera > Chrysopidae > Chrysoperla > Chrysoperla carnea. The sequence continues at coordinate 112,555,672 of NC_058337.1, forward strand.
TGATGTAAATCCAATATTTAGTATATTTCTGTATTTAAAAATGTGCAACTAAAACACTTTATTCACTGTTTTCTATCTTTATATCTCTTTATATGGAGGTCACACAAATTTTTTCTCGTTATAATTACTTTGTTTTTTTCAAAAATACCTACACAATTGCATATTAAAACTATGTTAACCTTGTCATACTGCACTGTCTTTTCAAAATATTGAATTTTTTATTCATCAAATATCAAAAAAAAAAAAAAAAAAAAAACTAAAATAGTTCACTATTTAGACACTCTGTGTATACTGAATTTATAAAATTACAGGCGGGTGAATTTATGGGAACTGCGATCAAAGATAATATTATGAATGCCAATATGTATGTAAATATATATATGTTTCTAAGCTCAATAGCCGCTACAAGCTAAAAACCCAAATAGCCTCTTAAAGCGGTTTGTCCGGTTTTCGAAACGAAAACCGGTAAAGAATGAAAAAGGCACAATTTAGTTTGACCGATAAAAGCCTTACGTTTTTGACTATGCCCTATACACGTTTTGATGTATCATGTTCCCATACAAACCAAGTTTATTCAGGTTTGATTTATGACGTTATATAAATCAAACTCGCCAGTCTCAATTTTTCGCATGATTTCAAACAAGGCCCGTGACGATTCCGTCTGATATTTTCCGTCGAAGCTTAACCAAAATTTATATTTGAAATTCGGTTAGATTCCCGGCACACTAAACAACTATTTCTACCAGAATATTAAAGAATATAAAGCATTTTAGAATTGTCAAATTAAGTTGTTTTTTCGGTTGAATTAAATGATATCAGGGCAAAATACAAATGAAATTGTTTTAGAGATTCTGAAGAAGTTTAAATATATAAACGAAACGTTGTTTTAATGTGAAATTGTTTTTTTTTATTGATTAATGTGAAATTGTCTTATAATCGATCAATTTTGTAAGACATATTATATACGAAATATTATTATGTATAAATTTTAAAGTGAAAAGTTTATAATATTACTCAAAAGTCTAAATATAGCCGAAACATTTTATTATATAGGTTTGAACTTATACTTCTTTCTTCGTGTAAGTAAAGTAAAGAGTATTGTTTATTTGAGAGAATATGTTGTTATATATTTTTGTTGCGGTATTAAATGTTCGGCTCGTGTGCAACGAGAGAAGTGTTAAATAACAGTGTACATAGCGTCATCCCGAAATAGTATCCAGCTCGACTGTCGGTCGACCAGGAATAAACCATGACTCATGTTATAATATAATATATAGATCTATAACATTTTACAATTTTATACACAATACAATAATACACTACGGTGTATTGAGAATTTGTTAATTATTCAAGGTGGAATATTTGACCTCTTGATTTTATGCACAGGTATTCTTATTTGTGTCATAATACAGTAAAACTTCTATAAGTTGCCAAATTACAACCGTGTGTTCTCAAATGTGTCCACTCATTTGTTGTAATAAATAAAAAACCACACAAAAGCATACAACACCACTTTATCATTTAAGGTGATTGTAAACCTACAGTATGGAAAAAATTTTTGGTTCACTGCACGGTACATACATACAAACCAAATACATGCTTTGTAGTCAAGTAATGAGTTATTTTTAGCGTTACAATACCACGCAACTACAAAAATATTGTGTGCAAGTGATGATTATAAATTTGATAATATAGATGTCGCTCTTCAATCATCAATACTCTAGCTATAGTCGTCTCTGTTCGTCAAATGTTTTCATTTTCTACTGAAATTTGGTTTTAGTGATTTCATCTATTTGAGCACACTTAATATTTTCAAAAAAAAGGTAGACAGGGGTCTGCATCGACACATTTAAATTCACTTTTTAAACATTAAGTCAATTTTCAGATACATTTTGAACCAACAAGCTCAATTTAGGGAGCTTAGGAGATGAAGGGATTGAATGAGTTTCTATTCAAGAAAATGAATATTATCGATATTCCTTATTTGAAGGTTTATTTCTGGTTTATTTTCGAAAACTGTTAGACTTTTACAACTTCAATGAATCGTATGAATGCGAAGGAAGATATTTCTCACCTTAAATTTTATTCCAAACTCCCTGTATTATTCGTGTTAGGGATATATAATTTCTATATTTAACATAATTTTATATGGTTTTTGATGTTTTATTTCTTTTTTTTAAAGTTAAACATGTTACAAGATATATCTTTATAATATTAAAATTGAAACAAAGTCTAACAGTGTAACGTAGTAAGGTTACCTAAGACGAAAATAAACTGTATATGTATGCATTAAGTAGTAAAGACAATCGAAAAATGTTTGTTTTCAGTTCAAATAGTACACAAATACGACTATTGATTGATTCTACTAAACTTTTTTAAGAAATTATTTCAGGATAAATTTACCACAAAGATGAAATTTCAAACAATTTAAATTTTTTTAAATTTTCTTTTAAGATAAATGATAACCCTTTTTTCGTACTCAACCAAAAATGCAAGTTCCAACACTCTTTAAATTATATTTGATTGTTATTATGACTGCCAAATAATTAATCCGCTTGGCCTGCACCTTTGGACAATTTTTTCAGTTTTTGTAAATTTCTGTGTACTTATCACTTTTAAATATTCTGTAAAAGACGAATTTTGTTTAAAATGACCATAATAGGGGATAATCCTGATGTCGAATTGGTCATATTATCCATAAAAATGCAAAACCAAACTTGATACCTTGACAAAATTTGAAAGTGAAAGTTCTTTAAGCAAAAAAATGTTTTACATGTAATCTCTATGCCAATACCCACGTATGAAGTCACTTTTGGCTATCTTCCTCTTTATTTAATTACGAATTTTAAACGTCCATAACTTGCATACTAGTAAAGATTTTTAAAAACCAACTTCACTTTCTATTTGTGAAGTGAGAATTCCTCAATAAAAAAGTTGAGTCCGATCCTCTATGTTTTTTTCTATAGTTTCCAATTTAACTGCAAATTTTTCTTTCTTAATTTTTTTCTGGCCAACCAGACAAAAATTACTTTAACAAATTTTTCTTCCACAAGTTTTTATAAATATATACAAATTTTTTAAAGATATTTTAATAATATGCATTATGAAACTTTATACTTTAAAATTGACTTTGGCTACTCTAGCAGATGTATAACATTAATATTGATCAGTTTAAGAAAGTTTTATTAAACTTTTTGGCATTTCGAACAGAAAATTTCATTATGACATTTTTAATAATTATACAATTTAAAACGTTCTTAATTCTATTTGTTCTTTTTTAAATAGCTGAACATTTTGAAAACTACCAATCAATAAATTGCCAAATATAATATTTCCTGTTAACGAAAAACAATGTTCAAATAGCTTTTTTTCTTTTGTTTGAAATAACTTAACAATTTTATATAATTTCCAATAGATATTTTTAGGTGTGCCAAGTAAAATGACTCATTTTCTATATTTCTATATTGTAGAATATATATATTTTAAATATAACAACTCTACCACAATTATAATAATAATAATAGGAATGCAAATATTCCTATAAAATCGTAAAAATTATTTACTGGATGTTATCTAAACACGAATTCATTTTTTTTTTATGAAACCAAATGTATATTTCTTTCAAATTTTTGCGTTCTTTCAAATAAATCAGAGTCCCTCATACATGATATTTAAATAGCTTTTACTATATTTACACATTATACCAGATAACATATGAGGACGAGACTGTACACTTAAAAGAATTAACAAAAACGCAAATGAACGAATAAAAAGCCGGGATTAAGAAGAGTTTCTTTCTAGAAACTGCTCCAATATTGAGACCAGTATAACCTAGTGTTTCAGAAGCCTTGCAAATCTCGTAAAGGCATTATTTGTTGGTAAAAACTTCGTTAGTTTCATTTGATTTAAAACGTTTATACCTAACATTAAATGGTCTTTTAAGATAGAGATTTATAGATTCCAAAAGCTTTATAGACCTCATAAACGATATATTTTTCGATCACGCTCATTTGGTTTGAGACTTATCTATCTCACTTTTATACAGTTCTCTGCAAGGTTTATTGGTAAAAAAGCTTGATACTAACTAGGTACTTGATCCGCTAGATTCCTTGATTAGTTCCTTTCGCATTGCTAATTCTTTTATTTTGATTTGCTATAGCAAGAAATCAATCTGGGACAGAGAAAAAATTTGTTTCCGTTTTTGTCGAAAAAGAGACAAATCTGATCGTATCTAGCTTATCACAACAGATTTTGCTAAATAAAAGATAAGCAGTATTAATATAATAATTTTGAAATAGCTCGAACTTATGTATTTCATGTCACAACATTTTCATAGAAACCATTTTTCGCAGTTTAATGAACATTGAATCGTAAAATTTTTCTCTTTCTGCATCATTCATGTAACACAATTATGTCTCGTTTTTCTCGATTCTCGAAGCAATAATTGATGTTCTTTTCCAATTTCCTTTTACATCCTGTTTATGCCACATTTTGTATGCATATACAAATATAAACAGAATGTATATTTATCATTTCTCTAAACAATCACGTGATTATTAATTAATTTTTTAATAAATAATTTAAATAAATATATCTGACGTTTAATATCATGATGTGTAAAAGTACCTAAGTACTTGTATTTGTAAATGATTGTTATGATAATACTAACATAATATTATTAGGTGTAAACCATTTATGTACTTTATCATATACAAGTTATAATTTTGTGAACAATCCAATGTACAGTGGCTATCTATCATTTCTGCAATCGTATTAAGAAGCGATGATAGTCGCGAATAGCATTGATTTTTCTTGACTTCTATAAAAAATCATTTATGTAACAAGAAAAATGATTTTTCGAATAAGTATAAAAACGACCAAGATAAGAGCCATCAAAGATTTGTCTGCATCTCTCTCTAGAAAAACAGACTTTAGAATGAAGTTATTTTGACAAACATAATATATAACGTCAAATGCTACATCCGACCTCTCTGTCTAATTTCTGTTTAATTAGACTCTTAAAATGCTTATATCATCCGACTTTCTTGGCCGATTTTAATTTTAATGAAGAAATTCGAAAAAAAAACGATACTCCCTATTATACAATAATACAATAGTAATAGCATGGCGGAAGTCAAGCATGGTTTTTTTTCTTAAAACTAAAATATAGTTTTAAAATATAGCTTTATTCACATGTGAACTAAAAAGTATAAAATAATTGTTCATCATTCAGAGTATTCTTTCTGTATTGTTTTTCATAAGACACATACCTCATTACCCTCATAAAAGGGCCCAGCATGATTAGATAAGAAAATGGCTTTCAGTAAAATTTTTTCTAACTAACCCTAAAATGTTTTTTGGATCCAAGTAGTTTTCAAGACATGGACGATCAAAGCTACGAATATATTATAGTTTTAGTATATGACTAGGAATAAATAATAGTTTAAAAAAACTAAAAAAACACGCTTTTATAGCAAATCGAACTAAAAACTTAAAAATAATTTTTAATAACAAAGAGTTTATATTACCGTAGCAGAAGGTTATACAATCAATCATAATTAATTACTTAAAAATAAAAATATAATTAAATTTAAGTTACAAACAGAATTATTAAATTCAGAGTGAAAAGTCGTGGGGTGCTTGACATATTAAAGGTTATACAATCATTCTATTGGCAACTATCTATGAGTGGAGAGTTATGGAAATGTAGTGAAATGCACCCCACGCTTTTCACTCTGAATTTAATAATTCTGTTTGTAACTTAAATTTTATTATATTTTTATTTTTAAGTAATTAATTATGATTGATTGTATAACCTTCTGCTACGGTAATATAAACTCTTTGTTATTAAAAATTATTTTTAAGTTTTTAGTTCGATTTGCTATAAAAGCGTGTTTTTTAGTTTTTTTAAACTATTATTTATTTTATACTTTTTAGTACGATTTATCAATTAGTTTTTTGTGGATATGTGGTATTAAAATGTATTATGAATCGTTTCGTAATCTATTCATCTCATTTAAAGCATCACTATTGCACGGGGTTTTTCCTGTTAACTTAGAGCAATCAAGTTCTTCAATGCAAATACCGTCTAAGGTTCTTACACGACTAAGTGCCATATAAGCTTGTCCAGCAGCAAACAGTCGTGAGCCTAGATAAATGACTGCATGATCAACTGTACAACCTTGCATTTTGTGAACAGTCGAAGCCCAACTCAGGATTAGTGGCAACATTCGTCTTTCAGCAGTTCCATAGCTACGCCCTCGTGGGTAAACAGTGAAGTTTACAACAAAAGTTGTTTATTTTTTTATAAAGAACATTTTTTACATTTGAACTTTTGTTCTATCTCTAACGGTTTACAAGATGGGTCCTACGGACCCAAGACCCACTTGACCCATATTGCTCATTTACAAACTTGACCTCAGTTTTTAGGTCCTGAGTACGCTATAAAAATTTCATCTTGATATCTCTTTTCGTTTTTGAGTTATCGTGTTCACTCTCATAGAGGATATATGAAAAGAATATATTTATCCTGGCGGCCCTAACAAGGGAAATGGGAAATTATTAACGAATTATTGCATTGTCACCGGTTCTTGAGACGTATGCAAAGTTTCAAGTTAACCAGATGTTTAGAAACCGGTGAAAATCGTGCTCAAAGATTCCGTTACATAGTTACATACATACATACAAACAAACAAACATGCCCAAGCTTATAATAAAATGGCGTGGTAAAATGGCTTTCTGTGAACCTTTTTCAAACCGACCCCAAAATGTTCTTCAGAGTGTCAAAAGCTCTCACGGCCACAAAATTTGTTAACGGAAGGCCTTCGAGCTACGAACGATCAAAGCTATACATATATTATAGTTATACAGTCCGCAGCTCTAAAACTACCCGTAAAAAAATTTTGTAACCGTGTGAGCTTTTGATCAGAATGATCCAAAAAACAGTTTAGGGTGAGTTAGAAAAGGTTTCATAGAATTCGATTTTCCTACCTTGTCTTGCGGGGTCCATTTACTTGTCATACACTGCATTCGTAAAGCCGCGTATATACAATTCACGCGGATTGTCTTTTACACAGCTCTAGTCCTTATTTATATTGACAGTATGAGTGCACCTCTTTCATATACCTCTACACTTTCCAGATTGTTTATTCCATCTATGGTTGATTCTTCAACAGGTCTCTCATTTAGTTCATTTCCATTTTATAAACCTAACATTATATATATTTTTTTTTATCTTGACTACATTTGTTATAATACCAACTGTACCTATGCTGTTGTGTTGATATAATAGGTTTTGATGGATAAAGGAAGTGAATATTATTGTTATTATTATAATAAATAGGGGGTTGTTTTACAAAATCAATTACATGATCAACAACATATTTCATTATGTTACTTCGTCATAACATTTTGTATATTTTTATATCTATCTGCGTTTTAATATTATTCATTATTTACACACTTATACAGAATGGCTAAAAAACTATACTTAAAAAATCACACACAAAAAGTTGCAACTGTCAATTCAGTGCTACAATCAAATGGCCTATTTACACTGCCCTTGCAGCAGTAACTTCTCTTAGGTTAAGGTTAGGCTATATTGGCAGTCTATGAAGGTCTAATTTAAGGTTAGGCTATATTGGCAGCCTATGAAGGTCTCCATAAGGCTCATTGTGATATCCTATTTGTGTTTTACCACCTTTTTCGCTGATAATTTCATTTATCAGCTTCTGTATTACTTTCCGAGGTCAATTACACCTCCTCCATGCATATACAATGCACTACACTAGCCCATCACAACTCTTAATTAAATTAATTTTTGTTATGACAGCGGAAATTCAACCAGATACCCTAGGCATACCTCGTACTGGCGTACGGAAGTGGTAACGCTTTATCCAACCGGGCTACGGGTTGGCAGTAAGTAACTTATTTTACGGGAGGATAGTTATTATCAAGTTAACTAGCTTGAAAGCTGCAACCTGCAATGAATTTCTTATGATGTCCCGATGGTCTAGTAAGCGAAAAACTTAGAATACGAAGAATACGGAGAAAAATAACACGTGGGCAGTGAAAATTCAAAATAGTGCATTAGATTTCATTTAAAATGCTGGGAGTTCCGTTTTATTTGCATTGACAGATACTTCAGTGATACGTTTCCAAAATGGCATTAGCTTCTCTGTAGGTATAATTTCAAAACTAAATCATACTGCAGCTAGTACTATGTTCACCTAGCCTTTTTTAACGATGTTATCGCATAGACAGTATAGGTGGGAGCAAATGAGCTATTGGGATGCGCAATTCTTAGCACGAGTGAAACGATGACGATTTCTTTCGTACAAACGCGCATTTTTCTCTATATAGTAAGAAAAACTTGAACTTTCCAAACGAGATTGCTTAAAAATTACTTGCAGTAATTTGAGACTCGCACTTTTTGATACAAACAGGCCTAATCTTGTTCATAACTATGTCAGTTGGGGTAACATGATCAGAGAAAAGAAAGAAAACGATTTTTAAAAAGAGAGCTGAATAAAATATATCCGAAAAGGATAGGAAGCAGTAAAAAAACAAGTGTCACTGGATAACTGTGTCTACTCCGAAGCTATCACATGACAGATAATTTGTAGTTTTCCATCACTGTTCTCATTAATCCTGTGATTTTTGACGAAATATTTTTCTAGAGTTGATTTAGCGACTAAAAAATTTACTCATTTTGCCAAAGATTTCTAAAATTTAAACTACATAATTGGTGATTTGACTGGCCAAATAACTTCAACATTTAATCAAATTTTAAAAAGGATTAAAAATATTCAAATTATTCGTTATTATACAAAACTCCGTGTGTGAAACCTTACACCAATTTTTCTTAGACACTTGGTTTATTTAGTACGTTTGTTATACCCTTGTTAAAAGAAGCTCCTCTAATTGTTTCAATACCAATCATAATAAAGTATGTGATGATATTCTAGACATAATGGCACTGCCTGATACCAATCGTATTATAATTCATTCATAATAAATCGACAAGTCTAGAGCATTACACTTGTTTTTGTTGTTGTTGATGATATCTTGTTCCCCCTTAATTTAAACTGAAAAAAATCGTCTGCATATCGATATTAATATACTCAAATTGGAATAAGTAGTAAAACCTCTAAATAGTTTTACAAAGTTAATGTTGTAAGTAGAAAATTTCTAAAATTTAGGATGGTGAAGTATAAAGATTCGTTCTTCTTCCTATATTACTTTTGGATACCCTATGGTTAATTATTATTTCATAGTTTTCATAAAACCCATGAAGTTCTTTTTGATAAAATTTTATCCAAAACATATCTGTCGCTTATAAAATGATTCCATTATTTTTATATCGGTATTTTTTTTTCCAACGCTTGGAAATAAAGAAGAAACAAGGGCAATGGATCATTGTCTTCTTGTTGTTGACGCCATTGAGATTATTATTTTCTCATCAGATTATTCCATATTTTGAAGCTTTCTCTCCTATTACACAATTTCATTGATTATTACTACGGCATTCTAGCATGCAACAAGGACTCTCAACGTAAAAGTCTTCAATTTATCGAAATTTACATTCAAGGACTAATTGACTCCAAAAATAAAAAAACTCGCATTTGACTATTGATAACTGGGAGTTGAAACTCGCCAACTGGCGATAATAATTCAGAAACTAATTAAAACTAACTAATTAAAATCAAAAGATGATCCGAATCCGGTAGTTACAATTTCGACTACCAGATGACAATACTTGTACGTACCATTTTTGAAGGCCAATTAAAAAATTCAAATTCAAATCAGATAAATCGTTGGACGCTTTTTCATTAGTTCTAATTTAGACCACCTGATTACTTACCATTTATCAATATACGAAGTATTTGCTAAAATATTATAGTAATATTATTGCATTACTAAATATTATATTCTACTAGCTGTGAACTACCCGCTTTGCTGGGCAACATTCCCACTTTCACCCCTACCCCCATATTACATATCCTTTTCTAGGTTACTATCTATCACCTAACTATTTATCAAACTAATTTCATCAAAATCCGTTCAGCTGTTTAGGCATGATAGAGCAAAACTCCCAGCAAAAATCATAAAAAAATCACTAACTCAATTCAGTTTTCTGCCTACTTCCTACCCCCTAAGTACGATGACGTGATCATTTTGATCTTATATCCCTTTTTAGGTAACCATCTATTACCTTACTAAATTTCATCAAAATCTGTTCAGCCGTTTAGACGTAAAAGAACAAAAGTCCCAACAAAAACGACTAAAAATCACTAACTCAATTTAGTTATCTGCCTACTGCCTACCCCCTAAGAACGATGGCGTGATTATTTATAGCCTATGACCATTTCTAGGGTATCATCTATCACCATACCAAATTTCATCAAAATCCGTTCTGCCGTTTAGGCGTGAAAGAGTAACAGACAGACAGACAGACAGACAGACAGACAGACAGACAGAGTTACTTTCGCATTTATAATATTAGTTTGGATTTCATATTGGCAAATTTTCTAAGTGAACAGTCAACCGTTATTGAAGCGAAGAATTGTAAGTTCTTGATATTTTTCATATTTTCAAAATTGTTTCCATTGTGTGTACCTATATTATGAGGTTATTAATACGAATTAAAGAAATAAATATAAAATTCTTTAAATTTATTATCGATACAATAAATAATTCGACAGAGAAAAGATTAAAAACTATAATTTATTATACAAAATGAGGAAGAGAAATAAACAAATAAGTATATAAGGAATTATTAATTTTAATTTTTATTATAAAATAATGAATAGATATTAAATTATATAAGTTGAGTTGAATAATGATAATAATAATAGACCCGTAGCTAAGTCGATATATGAGTCTAGAATCCAATCTAGGTGCCACTCATACCAGTTATTTATATTCCTTCCTACAATAATGGAATAAGAAGATAATTGAATGATAAATTGTCATAATAATTAAAAACTAAATGAAGAAGTTTTATTGCACTTAAAACTGGATAGTCATTTTATTTGTTATTCAAAGCGTGGGGTGTCAAATCATGTAATTTAAAGAATAAATCTAGAGATCACCTCCCACGCTTTGAATTTGTCATTACATTAAGTATTATCCATTTTTCAGTTCAATAAAGCGTGTTTGTTTTGTTTTTTTTTTTTTTTTTTTAAATATAATTGATAATTTAATAATCTTCTTATTGAATATCGATCGTCCACAATAGATATTTAACAATTTTAATTCTGTCGTGTAATTAAACATTTTGCAGGGCCCCAGAGAAGTTCCCAAATATAAAAATTTTCGTAGTTGACACGACCTTAAAGACAAGCTCTCAAATTCCCAGCCTTCTGAAATGACAGTCAAGTAATACTCCTATATGGATTTTTATATAATTTTGCTCATGAATTATTTGAAACATGTGGTATTCGCACCAAGCATGAGTTTTATTTCAGGCGTTTACTACGGTAACGATATACTAATTTATAAATATAATTTTATGAATGCTCATATAAGTCGGCGGTTTGTATATTTGGTTTACATTGAAAATTTAATACTATTTTCTAACAAATTCAAACAAGTAATTTTGTTGATTTGCATTTAAAAGATATTATTTACGCAACTTCGTCTTTTATTTTCAATTTACATGTAATCAATTGAAAATTATAGTCAGATTTTAAATAAAACGAATGATTTATTGCGAATTTTATAAGATGAAAGCGCTGTGATTGATTCACTTGTACCCTCCACCTACTACACATCCAACGAATAGAAGTCTATTAGATTGGAGCTGCAATCCATTTATTGATCTAGACACCGGTCTATAATGAAATGATGAACTGTAATATTATAAATATGAAGTAAAGTAGCTTCTAGTATTATTCTTGTTGTTAAGTAAAGTATTATTGTTGTTACTTTTTAAAAGTTATATACAACATATTATTATTAAATATTTAATATTTGTATTGTAAATCAAATTATATGATCGTTAAAATGTCAAGAAATAAAATATTAATCGATAATTTATCAAATAAAAATTATATACATATAATAACATTAGCATCGTTAAATGAAATATAAGGTGTGACTTTTATCATGTTTATATATAGGGTCTTTCAATAAGAGTGAGACTTTTTTAAATTTGACTAAAACTAAAAAACAATTCAACGTATCATCCAAGTAAATTGTGTTTTATTCTCGGCCTTAGACATTGATGCATAAAATGTCGTTCAAACTTACACCAGAGCTTTTTTGCAGGTCCGAAATTGCATTCTAATCGAGCTAAAATTCATCCACTTCACTACTGAAGTATGTATTTTTCGGAACTTTAACAAAATACCCATAACTGCTTTTCGAAATTAGTTCAAATGTAATATTTGTCACATCTCCCATTTGCTACATTCGCAATATTATAGTATTCAAATACAAGTTGGACACACGGTATAAATAAAATACACGGAATTGGACCAATTATATTATAATAAATGCGTTTTTTAAAAGAATTGTAAATAATATTTTTTAACAATAATTTTTATGATTATTTAAAATAAATTATTACCGTTATTAATAACAGTTGAACTTTTACATATAAAAAGATTTATTTTTGGTTTTGGTAGAGGTACCAAAGAAGTAAATCAATTTTGATTTTATTAATTTATAATAACTAATTATTTAATTGCTTCATCAAAGAAATAATTAATCTGACATAAATCAAATTTTTATTTAAAAAAATATGATTCGTATATTATGCCTTCAAAATAAAGACAGTTTGGTACACTTAACTATACACATACATCTAAAAATTGTGTGAAATGACCTACAGATTTTTTATCCAAAACAATAAAGTTATCAGTTTAGAAAAAAAAAATTTACGATATTTTTAAACCAGTACAAGAAGAATGCTACAAAATATATAGTCAACATACGATTTCTAAATAAGATAATTCTTTTCTAGACTAAATTAGTGTGCTATACTTATTTTGAGCACTTATTGTTTTTAATATTTTAAGGTTACGTCTTATGCCTGGGATTCATATTTTGTCACAATTCACATTTCCGCACATAATTATTGGAAGTCCCATATGAAATACAAATGACAATCAATTGTGTTTATTTTTATCATTAATATAATTTTCTTAAATTTCTCTGTCCCATGACTTATGTTCTGTATGCAAACTAAAACATATTTCGACATTATCTCATAAAGATAGCTGAGTTGTTCTCCCATGACTTAGTAAGTAGTGATGATCGTTTACCGACTCTTTAGTGGAAGTGAAAAAGTTTAGCACCAAATTGACTCTGTTTCAACTTCAAAAATTGAAAAATGGTTTAAAATCAATATTAAAAGCAAACTTTGTTTTACTTCCCTGCGCCATAGGTCAGATTTGTTGCAATGTTACGGTTTTTTAATATACATCTTCTTATTCAACGCATGCTTAAAGCCAATTTAAGCGTTTTTATACCATGCATATATGTAATATGCAAGGTATACTAAGTTTAGTCCCAAGTTTTTTTTTTTTTTTAATAATTCCTAATTTTCTATTATCAGTTCTTAAAAGAACTATAAATAGATCAAGTGACTAAAAGGTTAACTTGAACGGTAATCTACCCACTGGTGCTAAATTTTAAATCTAGCACATTTTGTCTGTTTAGTCTGTTCACAATGACTGTTAAAACCTAAATTTTAAATCTAGCACGTTTTGTCTCTTTAGTCTGTTCACACTGTCACACTTGTCCAAGAGTGATCGTCAGAGTTTGGATGCTGCTCAATGCGTGTCAGGTATCTATCACTGAAACGCGCAATTTCTTCACGCACTGTGGTCACTTCGAGACTTCGGTGAATATCGTCATTACGTACATACCACGGGGAATCACTAATTGTTCGCAACACTTTTGATTGAAATCTTTGCAGGATTTCGATATTACTATTGCTAGCACATCCCCATAGCTGAATGCCATAGGTCCACACAGGTTTAAGTATTGTTTTATACACTAACACTTTATTGTTCAATAATAGCTTAGAATTTTGACCCAAGAGCCAGTATAAATTAGAAAATTTCAAGTTTAGCTGTTTTCTTTTCGACCAGATGTGTTTACGCCAGGTAAGTCTTCTATCAAGGTGAATACCTAGATATTTGACTTCATTTGACTGTGGAAAACTGACACCGTTCATTGTAACAGCTGGACACGTTTCTTTTCTCAGAGTGAACGTTACTTGAACGGATTTCATCTCGTTAACTTGAATACGCCACTTGTTCAACCAATGTTGTATTTTATCGATACTTGTCTGCAGTTTTTGAGTAGCTGAATTTGGATCTACATCAATCGATAGAATCGCAGTGTCATCCGCAAATGTAGCTGTTACGTTTGTGTCATCCGCGGTATAAATTAAATAAAGAGTTGGGCCCAGAACACTGCCCTGAGGTACACCAGATTGGATAGGAAACAAGTCAGAAAGTTCTTCTTGAATTTTGACTTGGAAGTATCTGTCTTCTAAGTATGATTTTAAAACACAGAAATAAGAACTTGGGATTTGATGTTTTAATTTGTACAACAGGCCCGGATGCCATACTTTATCAAAGGCTTTGCTGACGTCAAGGAATGCTGCTGTACAATATTTTTTTTCTTGAAAACTTTTCGTAATCGTATTTACTATACGGTGCACTTGTTCTATTGTGGAATGTTTCTCACGGAACCCAAATTGATGCTCAGGAATGATTTGCGACTCTTTCAATATTACTTTTAATTTACTTAAAAATAATGTTTCGAACAGCTTAGACAATGTTGGCAATAAACTGATAGGTCGGTAAGATTTAACTTCGTTGACCGGTTTACCAGGTTTAGGAATTAGTATAATTTGCGATATCTTCCAAAGACACGGAAAATAGCCCAATCTTAATATAGCATTGAAAATATACTGAATAAAGACCATTCCGTTTTTTGGAAGCTCGTTTAAAACCTTTGTTGTTATAAGATCGAATCCTGGCGTTTTTTAAGATTTAGTGATTTAATTCCCGTACTTATTTCATTTAAAGAGAAAGATTGTAAGATTTCTTCGTCTGGTGCTTCTTGTGAATTGGAAAAAACTTCCTTCAAGTCCTGTGCAAATAAATCAGCCTTTTCTTTACAACTTCTTGCCCAGGATCCATCTGGTTTGCGTAGAGGTGGCACATGTTGTTTTGGTTGCTTGCAACGTTTTGTAGCTTTCCATAATGAATAATCCGAAGCTTCGGTGGGAGATAAGTTTTCAAGATAATCTTGAATATAATTTTGTTTAAAATTTTCCAGCAAACGTTTTAAGTTTTGGGACGATCTATTAAAATTATTTTTATCTCTTGGAAATCTAGTTTGTTGCCAGATTTTTCTAAACCTACGCTTTTCTTGTATTAGATATCTGATGTTTTGTGGAAGTAAAGCTTTGGGCTTAAATGTTTTGACATCAGGAGTTGATTCCCTGGCTGCTTTTTGGATACCTTCTGTGAAGTTTTGTACAGCTAAATCAATGTCTTGTTCTGATTTGAAGGGAATTCTTAGATTAAGGCTACAATCAAGTTGCCATCGAAAGTAGCTCCAATCTGTGTGTCTATTGGTTAAGTAGGGAGTACATTTTCTATGAATGAATTGCGTACATATCGATAGTAAAACTGGAGAATGGTCGGACGATAGATCATTACATGATTTTATTAGCATGTACTGCTTAGACATCCCTTTAATTACAAACAAATCTAAAAGATCAGGAATCTTGTTTAAATCTGAAGGCCAGTAAGTTGGTTCCCCAGTTCCCAAGTTTGTAACGCTTAAAAATATTGATGCTATGAACAAAATTTTGGTATAGGTGTTTATAAAATCACCTAATTAGTCCATTTTTGGTTGTCTGTCCGTCTGTCTGTCAACACGATAACTCAAAAACAACAAAAGATATCAAGCTGAAATTTTTACAGCGTACTCAGGACATAAAAAGTGAGGTCGAGTTCGTAAATGAGCAACATAGGTCAATTGGGTCTTGGGTCCGTAGAACCTATCTTGTAAACCGTTAAAGATAGAACAAAAATTTAAATGTAAAAAACATTTCTTATAAACAAATAAACAACTTTTGCTTGAAACATTTTTTTATAAACATCACTGTTTACCCGTGAAAGCGCACATTATGCACAAATTGTATAGTATGTATTATATGTAGATATTAGTTATGTATGTGTTACATGTATGTATGTGTAATGCTGCTTATCTAGCCCAATGTTCGAAGCATGTCGTATTATTTCTCCATTTGTGGTAAACATAAATCAGTAAACACAATCCCGTTAAAAACAGTGCAAAAATCTTGTCGAATAACTCATTACATTACATCTATCATTTACAATAAGTAATGAGCATGTGATACATGTTTAGAGGCATCAAGCTCGAAAACGCACCATTTCTGAGAATTTTAATAGCTGAAGAAATTGCGTTGAGTTTTGAAAAATGAGTTTTCCAAAAAATAGATGCAATATTTTACTGATTATTTTCAACAGGTTTCAACGAATGTTATTAATAAATTTTCTAAATAAAAATCGAACAGCATGAAAACATTTCAAATGAACTGTCATCACACAGTTCGTATGTTTGATTTAAGATGATTGATATTTATAGCTAATTGGTGTTGGATCGAATAGTTATAACGATACGATACGATATGTGATCATCGCTGATCTTGTTAACAATGTTATTACTGTTTCTAAAAATAATTTTAAATTCACGAGTTGTAGGTAGGTATCTATACATCTGTAGGTAATTGAAATTCTATTTTTGAACCTCAAAATAGTTTTATCTATTATTTAATTAAACGAGGCGAGAAAAACCCGTTAATAAATCGATATTAAAAGAATTATACTCTTGATTTTATTACAACATGGATTTCGCTGGCCTAGTCATTTTCCCAGTTTAAACAGTATTTTTATTCTCGTACTACATATTATAAAACTGACGGTTTTGTTTTAACAAATCTCATTGGCATTTATTGAAAATGGACTAAATTCCAATGGGATTTGTTTAACCAGAGTTCGTCATAAACACTAACAGGTATTTTGGCACTAGAAAATTGATTTTTGGATGAAACTATTCGATACTTATTATGTTAGGGGTATTGCCTAACAAAATAAGTTCGGAGATTGTTCTGAATTGAAGTGCTTATATAACTATTTAAGTAGAAAAAGTTTATAAAAGTATGCGCAAAAAATATTTCGGTCGGGACTCAAATCTGAACGAAAAAACATTGGCTCATTTTAATCAAAACTAATATACTTCCAACTCTCTCCGAAGTTCTATCAAAAAAAATTTGACACCCTGGCCTGCCAACGACTTCAATCTGGAACTAAAAGTACACCTGTAAATCTGATGGTATAATAATATTTATCGTATAACGCATACTATAAGTATATTGATTGCTGAATGAGTAGCTCAAACGGTTCAAAGTACAATTAATAACATACAACTACCTACATTATTACAATTACATATTTTTTTTAAACTTATAAAACATAAAATCAATAAATTATAAAATATTGATATATTACTTGAGAAATTTATTATATTAACTGTTTTTCCATTATTTTTACTTAAACCACTGGAATTTGTGAAATTTTTAAAAGATTATATAAGCAGCTTAGGAAGTAATATTTTTTAATTGTAATAAAAAAAAAAAATGGAGACTTTTAAAGATAAGAAGCATATAGCGCCTGGATGTTTAAAAATATCAAAAATCCTAGTCATTTTGAAATAAACTTATTCGTTGCTAGTTCTTATTATATTGATATTACTAGCATGGTACCCACCCGCCTCGCTGGGTATTATGTTAAACAATGTTTATGCAAAATTTGAAGTAGACTGGATCCAGGAATCACGTTGTCCCATACGAGCTTTGCCCTCCTTATGGGTAGAATTTTGGAAACCCATTCTTATCGGATGCCTACGTCGTACAAAGAACGCACCCTCTAAGTTTCAGATTTATACGCGGTTTAGACTGTGCGTTGATCCGCCAGTAAGTCATTCAGGACAAAGCATTTTATATGTATAGATGATATACCATGTTAGTAGCTTTAGTTATTGTTTCTATTATGTTTACATGGTCACATGTTATGTAATAAATTATTTAGTCGTTAATAAAATTCATACTTTCAACTTGAAGTTTGATATTTTAGCTTTCCAGAGTCAGGGTATTTCAAAGAAAATATAGCACTGGCTGTTTCATTTGGTTTCAATACCAGGAATCGAATCCAAGTCCCTTTGGTGAAAGCCAATAGTCAATATCATAAACTATAGTACATTCATTAAGACTTTTAGTGTATTTACTTTACACTCTGTGCAGTGTACTACAACAAGGCAAAAAGAACAAACTATATATATTTATATTGTTTATAATTATTAATAAGGTGAGAAACCTATCAAATGATATGATCTCCTTCGGATGTTACAAACATATATAAAAAAACACAAGGGGGAAGGTTTTAAATCATTAATCTTCTCTTGTTTTATAAAAAAATACTTTGTGTTTTAAATATTATATTATTTATTATATTTATAAAAATACAATCGATAAAATGTACGGATAACAAGCACTCTTAAAACTTGGCGTTTGATAATGTCTTTAAATATTATAACAACTTTTCATGTAATTATGATCATGAAATATGTTTTGAATGTAATAAATTAAAATATAATTAATTCAAATTTTATTTTTTTGAAATATTGTGATCAAATTTTTCATTCATAATTTAATCTTTTATGTTGATCATTTTATTATTATTTGTGAATAGAGGAGAGATGACAGAACAGGGATAAATCATTTATATTTGTCACAAGTTTTATAACTTGTGGAATTAGTTTTAAGTGATTTTAAGGAATTATAGCAGTATCTAGCTTAAGAGTTGACAATTTTTTTTTAAATTCAAAAGATCATAGGTCCACTAGTTAAGAGAAAAAATAATATAAAGATATTTTTACCGCACCGATTTAAAGATAAAATTAATTAAAATTATGAACCGTGGGATGGATCTGGTGTGACCCTTGAGGTTCACACGAAAAACTTCCCTAAGTATAATAACTTCCTAAAAGAAACGATTTAGATTATAGTTATGATTTAAGGATCTACGAGCACCAAAGCAATTTTAAATAAAAAGCTTGATTTTTTTTATATGAAAATGGGCTAAGTCTTAATAAATTATGAAAATTGAGGAAAATTTGGTGGATCGAAAACTTTGTCAGCTCTTTGTACCATTTGTAAATATATTACATCAAAGTCTTTGAAAAATCTTGCATTTATAAGTATAAGAGTTATATAATAATAATATCGATTGTAAGCCGCAGCCATGGTATTAAGAGTCCTAGTTAAGAGAATTGAGCATAACGGATTGATTATTTCGATAATTATATAGTTTGTTATTTTTAATTACATGCTGAATTTATACCGGGTTTACCCCTATGAATTAAAATCTTTGGTTTGGTTTAATAGATTTATTTGTTAAACATAGTGTGAACGGCATTGACATATCGAAAACCGCATAAATGGCATAAAATAAAAGTGACTGTTCTTTAAAATACCAAAACAAGTTCATGTTCTTATTATTTCGGGCAAAGCAAACTACCGTTTCTTTTATTTTCAGCCAATAAGCTCTTCCAACTTTTAATTCAGTATTCAAATATGATGTTTAATAATGTTAAATAATTAATATTAAGAAATTATTCATTAAAACCTCAAATCTTTGAGAAAATTGAAAGCAGCACTGTTAAGAAAAACTTATCTAAATGAAAAGTTAAAAATTTGTCTTGAAAGCTGAAAAATCAAAAAACCAAGCTATGAATACTAAAGAATGAATATGTAATGAAGGCTTTCTATCTTTTATAAATATAAAACTTCGACTATTTACTATAAACCAAACTTAAAGAAAACCAAATTATTTTTTAAGAAGTTTTATTACTTCTGATTTAAATCTCAGAAAGTATTATTTTTTAAATATTTTTAAGTATGTTTGATATCTCCAAGATCCTCCAGTCTCTAAGCAAAATTTAATTTTAGTTCCGCGGCTGATGAAGCCCTAGTTCATATTAATAACGGAGAGGAATAATTTCTTATTATTCCCCATTTCTATATCAGATTGTACCAATGAAGAAAATTTTCCTTTCACGAACTCACTATAGAAAATTTTTCTTACCCTTTAGATCCAAATTTCTCCAATTAGTTTAATCAGAGTAACATTTAAAGCTTTAAGGTTGCACTGGCGTTACCTGAGCAATAAAATATACAAAACTTTTTTTTCATAAACAATAAATTTATTTATTTTTGTTGAATAAATGAATATGTTATGGCGTTGACGTTTTACGGGTCAATACCATCAACATTTTATGGGTGATTTGTTCTATCAACACAATTGTTAAAAATTATATTTTTCAATTTTATACAGTCCACACGTTACATGCATAACATTTTATATAAACATTTGTAGGTTCATATGTCTTTGAACTACCTGATATGTCTCATGCGAAATTCAAAATGTTTAAAAATCAAATTTCAGAGAGTTCTCTGTTTTGGTGTAAAAGCATTCCACAAAAGATCACTGAACCTCCGTTGATACATACGATTAGTCCTTTGACATTTAGTTTATGGACTGGCCAATAAACTCTCCGAGGAGAAAAGTACGATTTTTTTACTTTCAACTTCTAATGAACCAATGGAGCTTCGAACAATTTGACACGACTAAGAAATACTAGTTATGTTATGTACAATTTTTACATAATATGTTTAATATTTGCAAATAATATACGACATTCGGAAACCTGTACCTAATTAAAATAAAATAATAATATTTTTATATTTTTAATAAAATTTTTAAATTTATCTATTTATTTGAATAAATATCAATTAATATTTTTGATTATTTATAAATAATAACAATTTCTCCTAAAATTGCAACAAAATAGTATACATTACTGGCCACGGACAATTCACATATTTATTGCTTGCTCATTCTATTTCACTGAAGCTAATATACAGGTAACTCACGTATATCTATTTGGAATTTAGAAGTGAATGAGAAGTAAATTCTGAGCGGAATGGGATAGAATGAATCAAATATATATTTCCTACGCTTAGTTTAACAAAAAACCAGATAGTTTATTATTTGTAGGATTTTGGAAAAAGTAGACCGAAGACAATTTCTGTAATAGTGTTCCATTTTTGAACGCTAAAGGGCTAAAACTTCAGAACCCAACTAAGTCGTACTCCGGGTCTATAAAATTTTCTTTCTATTTTTTCCGGGTCTTTTTTTCTGATTACCTATTTGATAACATTTACGCATTCATTATGCTATATTGATCCTTTTTTGTGTATTTTATGATCAAATTAAAATTAATTTTTATTGATTTTTTACAATATTTATATTTATGAAACAATATTTTAAAACCTACATTAAAAGAAATTGTTTTTTAATACATTATTTTTAATTACATAAACAAAATCTTTTTTCGTATATAATTTTTCATGAAATTTATATAAATTTGTATAAATAATTTTTTTTTCAAGTTTCAAACTATTGAATTACGTCTATAAAATATATAGAATGTTAATATGTTGAGCTAGGAGATCGAAAATGATCAAAGATTGATTAAAGTAACCATTACTGTTTGGATATGGTAATTCCTTTTTTTTTTTAATCCTTTTATAACCTGAGATAATTAACAATGAATAGTAAATGCAATCGTTAAGTAAGGAGGTTTTTCTACGCTAAATTTTAAATTCCCGGTTCTTTTAAAGTATTTTTCGAACACTCGATAAAGGTAATATTGATAAATTCCTGAATATCTCGCAAATGGAACATGAAATTATGAAAAAAGTATGTCTCATATTGTGGTAAAAGTTTATTTGGAAGTAATTTTAAAATACTAATATTTTTCACCTTATTTATTCCATCACAAATTTATTAATTCCGGGTTTATATAATATAATATTTCATATAATACTAATACATATACATGGGCTTTAAACTCTGTAGCTTATTTGATTTTAAACGGTTATGGCCACTTTTTTTATTAAATGAGCGTAATCTTTCTGTAAAATTAATAAACTATGTATTGTAATTTGTATTGAAGATAATAAAAGTTAGAAATTTAAAATAATATGATTTTATATATACTATTTTTTATTTGTATTTTCTTCAAGTCGTTTTCAATACTATGTATTTTGTTTGCTTGATTTGTTTGAATTGAATATATTTCTATTATTATTTCTAACTTTTTTACAAAAAATAACCATGTTTTTACTTTTTATTACATCAAAACCTATTCATTATTAAATACAACTATGTTCGTTAAAATTGAACCAAACTGAATTAAAAAAATTATAACAAGTAAAATCAACTGTTAACAAAACATTTTAAGGAAATGATACTTAGATGCCCGTTATATTCTATTCGATGTTCGATATTCTATTTAGTTAGATACCTGTTATATTATATTCGATTCTGAGTCTTGATTCTATCGACTTTTAGTAATCAACCATCGAACAGAATATTTGATATTCTCAATTACAAATTTTTTCGTTTGGAATGTTTATATGTACTAGCAGTTTACTCTGATGATGTAAGCTTGAATTGGATAACATAAGTAAGTGATAAACATCACTTTTAATATAAATCTACTTTCATGAAATGTCAATTTATATGATGGAATTCATACTGTTTAATTATACAATAAAACACAATCATACTGTATTATCTAAACTGAATCACCCTGTATATGATAAAAATATGGTATATGCAAAACCCATTTATAATAACAATAATGATGGTGTTTTTAGATGACTACAATGAGGCTGGGGGTTCGTACAGGGAACATATCAGATTACAGCCAAAACAAAAGCATAAATATATGCTATAGCAAAGAGTATATTTATATAATAGGGGGAAGGTGTAGTACCTAGAATCAAAATTTTCATTTATGTTATCACGATGGAAATGCTCTTTGTTTATATTAATGTTATTCTTCAACAACGTTTCTCGTTCTTCTGAAAATTTTAACATTAAAAAATTTCTATGAAAGAGTGTGATCCATGGTACAATGATGTGTGACCATTGTTCACAATGCACACAATCGCTGAGGGTGATCTTTTGAAGGCGATTCTCGCTTGGCCAGATCACTCTATGGAACAGCATCATAAAATTTGTGTGACTGAAACATTTAAAACATCACACGTGTCTCTTTCAAACTTCTCTGTCGAACAACAACTGCAAATGGTATTTTTTTCCATGACAGAGTAAATGAGGCTTCTTTACCTCACTTATACTTCGCCTGCCTATACATACTAGCAAACCCGTAAATATAAGATTGTGTTAAATTGAATTGTATATTCTAGGTACATCACATTCCTTTTTTGAAAATTTACCTCCTCAAAAAACGTTATATTTTAAACTCGAATGTCATATAACAACTTACTCAGCCATAACCAATGATTTTCGTAGAGTAAAATTTATAAAATAATATGCAATGGTTTGTTTGTCTGACAATCAGTCTTAAGCCTACCTACATTCTCATAAAATATCCTTATTTCAATACATATGCTGTCTAGTAAAAAGCAATATCTGTCGAGAATAAAATTATTCAAAGAACAAATGAGTCTTGGTACTACAGCTTACCTTAAATACACCAGTATACCAATATATAGACTGAATCAATGGATTATTTCTATAATGGATACCGCTATAAATATTAAATACGTTTACTGAAATAATGCGGAAAATATTCAGATATTGGTTGCTTGTGATTTGTTGTGCTTTTTTGGATTTTTGTACAGAATTTGAATAAAAAATAGTTTTTTTGTGTTTAGCAGCTCTCTAAGCAACAGCATTATTGAGAAAACTGCACTTTATTAATAATAAGTTCAACTTTAAATTACTACTTTTCGACTTTTGTAAATGCTTGCACGTATGAAATTTCTATAGCTTTGCTGGCTGATTTGCACTATTACGTGATTTATGAAAATCTACAACAACAAAAAACCAATTTTTTATTTACTTCCTCTTAGCTCCGTTTTCCCTGATCCGATATAACAAGTGTACTACTTTAAAATTGTATTTATGTGTGTCAAAGAAAGACACACGCAAATTGCTTTCGCTAGAAGCTATTCAAAGTTCGAACGAGACTTTAAGTGTTGGTCAATCTTCTTCTCTCTCCTCTGTAAAGAATTATTCTCAGTGGCGGATTTACCAGCAGGCTGAGTAGGCTGGAGCCTAGGGCGGCAAATTTAGTTCATAAATTTTTTATTTCGATTGACAAAATTTAGAAAAAATTATAATACACACACAAAATACGAATTTCAAAAATTATAGAGGAATTAAAATATTCAACAAAAACCGAAATATAGTCCTGTATACAGTGCTAAATAATAAATATCTCAAAATCTCTGCATAAACAATTGTTAAACGCTTTTGATTATAATGTAATGATCATGAATTTTTAGAATATCGCAATAGCGATTCCATATTATAGTCGAAATTTAGTTATTTTTACATATTTTCTTCACTGATAATTACTATAATTTTTTCTCCGTGTACCTAATAATTATGAGATTCAAGACCTAGCCCCTTTCGCTTTTTATGTGCCATGTTCTGCCCATTCTTTGAATTTAGTAGCAACTGCGGCTGCTGAATTGTCTACCGAAGCGTGTCGTTTTTTCATATTGCTACAGGAAATCTATGTTTTTTTTTGTGAACTCCACATTCCAACGCTGGCAAAAATTAATGACTGAAATCGGAAAAGGAAAAAGCGTTAAAAGGGTAAATCTGACACGTTGGTCAGCTAGAGAGGATGCATGTAAAAGTTTGAAAGAATCTTGGTCGGAAGTTCTTAAAACATTGCAATCAATCAACGATGATTGTACCGAAAAGCCTGTAACACGACAGGAAGCGGCGGGAATACTTTTGAATTTAGAAAAACTGGAAACGGCGGTAATGGTTGTTGTATGGGATGGTTTTTTGGAGAGAATAAACAAAGTAAATGTTCAAATTCAGACTTCAAACATAGATTTAATCACCGTTGCTGATCTTTACGAATCACTCCGTAAGTTTTTCATAGCTGAACGAGAGAATTTCAAGTACTTCGAAGAAAAGGCGATCGACTTAAGCGTATCAAAAGAATATACAAGAGAGAAGAAAAAAAGACAACCAAAAAGAAAACAAAGATTCGATGAAACACCCGATGAAGATATTGGAATAGCTGCGAGTGATTACTTCAGGGTTAACACATTTCTCGTTGTCATAGACAGACTCATATCCGAGTTAGCAAAACGACAAGAGGCTTATCACGGATTTAACGAGAAATTTTCATTTCTTACCAAAATAAGTGAGTTGTTACCATCAGTTCTGACGGAAAAAGCCAGTTTTTTAGAAAAAATGTATCCTAATGATTTAGAAACAGACTTAGTTCAGGAATGCGTACACTTTCAAAGCTACCTTTCATCTGAAAGAATTTCAATAAAACCAATTTCTGGATCATTAAAAAGTCTGTCTTTATTCCTGCGAGATCAGAATCTAGGAAGCATTTATCCAAACTTGGATATAGTACTTCGTATGGCTCTTTGTACACCAGCGACAAATTGTTCAGGTGAAAGAAGCTTCTCTTGCTTGAAGAGAAAAGAACTATCTCCGATCGACTTTAAGTCAAGAAAAGCTAAACGCTTTAGCTCTCTTGTGCATAGAGTCAGAGCTAATAAACAAGATTTCGTACGACGATATAATAAATGATTTTGCGAATTCAAAGTGTCGCAAAATAGTATTGTAATGCTTTTATAATTTGACTTGAATTATAATACTAACAAATAATTAAGAAAGGATATATTTATTGTGTTGTTTTGTAACTGTAAGTGTAATAATAAATATTTATCAACGTTCGCCAAATCTAGATTTTTTGTGTAAGCTTTATTCCTATTACATAAGTATTGTATAGTTTTAACACATACCTTAACTTACTCTAAAATTGGTACATGTTTGAGATATTTTTTGCATAAAATATTGTTTTTTGATAATTCTTTGCTGTAAAAATAATCAAGGATCTAACACGGTACCATAGTTCTCGATGATACTAACCATACGGGAAAAGTTGATGTAATGAGGATAATGGAGCACAAATCATAAAGTTGCAATTTTATTGATAGATAATTGATATGATTGTGAACTAAGATATCAAAATTTAGAGGCGGCAAAAATTGAATAGCCTACGGGCGGCAAATCTCTAAATCCGCCACTGATTATTCTTACATAGCTTCTTTGATTAACTTACTATTCTGAATCACACGTTACATTAAAATAATTTTATCTAACCGGTATAGGTAGAACATTTGTTTATTTATAAAAGCATATAAAATATACATACATTTACCTAGAGAATAAATTTCACCTAGTCGTATACTATGATATCCAAAATAATACTATACTAATCGCAGACAACGAAACTGGGTCGTTAAGGTTGATCGGACAGTACACTGCACTTCTACAGTACACTAAAAAATTTTTTTTAACTGAGATTGAGAAAGAATACATTGCCTTAATTCTCGATCAACTTTAAGTTTTTTCAAAATTTTTAGAATATGAAAGAATATTGCTTGAAATTTATTTTGAAAACAAAAGATTCTCAAAAAAAAAAAAAAGTCGTAGCAATAAATGGTCAAATTTTTTTCACAGATATTTCCCAGTAAAGACTTCCTTATTAGTGGCGTAACTTCTTAACGAGAGAAAAAACTGTATTTTTTGTTACTGGTTGGTTTTGTATTTTTGGCCATGCTTACCTTTGGATTAAGTGGATGCATGAATTTCGGATGTGTTAGAATATTAGATTTTACATACATGAAACACCTTCAGAGAACTGAAAGCCCCTAAAAATTTAACTGGTATATTATGATGTAATAATGGACAACTATGCCAAATTTCATTAAATTCTGAATGCAAAGTCTATTACCGAAGTACTACCTTAAGAACTATTGTTGTTGCTAGTCAGAACATTAAAAGAATTTTTTGCTCATGAGAGTACCAACAGTATACAAATTGTTTATTTTCTTTTATGTACAATATTTTCTACATTTTTTATAAATATTGTTTTTTTTATTTTATAATTTTGTTGATAATCAAGTGTTTGTTTTAATGTTTACTAATAAACGTATTCTATCTACTTATAAAATGAAAATAATCAAATTCTTATACTCCCTAAAACATCAACAAATGTAATTACTAGCTCATTATTATATTAGTTTCAGAAAATTAAAACTTTCGATTGGTTCAGGAAAATTTTACGTATTTATTGTGTGTTCTAAAAGATTAAATGAAAACTCAGAGGGTATGAAATAAAATTTCAAATTTTTCCACGATATCTGGATTTATTTTTCGTATTTATGTCTTCAGTATGAATTAGCTAATCTTAATAAAAATTAAAATGTTGTAAAATAAAGTAACAAACTTATACTCAGGTTTTAAGGTTAGTTGCAAGTAAATTTCGCGACTTGACTGGTAAAATCGAGCAGAAATGATCGAGAATCGTAAAAAATGTTTTAAAAAACTATGAGGTTTTCCTCACTACGGGAAGTTTAGTAATATTTGTGAATGAAGCCTTGGCCTTCGATCGCTTAATCTGATAAATGTTTAAGGCAAGTTTCGCTTATAGAAATTAAAATGGAAAAAGATTTCGCGCAACTTACCATCTCCTATACGAACTTTTATTGATAAACTGGTTGAATGATTCTCACACTTTGTAAAAATCTCACATGTTAACAAAACGTCATAAAACTGTTATCCATAATGGATAAAACCTAATTAATAAGAGGTAAAACACGTTGTACTTAAGCTGCATTTTATATGTAACACAGTAGTGGACACGATACTTTGGGTGTCACACCAATAACTTTCTTATTAACTAAATGATTGTATTGAAACCACTACTATTTGTAAAAATCTAATTTTCATGAAATCAACTAATTTTTTCAATTGCTACTATGGACTATTGCTGCTATGGCTACTGATGGACTGGAGCAAGAACTCAAAAGATTAAAATAATACAACCTTACAGCCATCAGAACTCGGTGTTTGAATGTATTAGTTGACTTTTAGGCACTTAATACAACGAGCAGTATCAATAAAATCTTTAAGACTGCTATATTTTGGTCTAAAATTAGAATCGAAATTTTCGATATGATGATACAGGCCAAAAGGTCACAAGAGTGAGAGAATCATCCATTTAAATCTCCTTATTAGTCTGAATCTTGTTAAACTAATAAACTTCCGAAAAAATAAATTTAAGTATTTATATTGCAATCAGTGAAAGAAACTTACATTTCTTATTAATTTTTACAATCAAGGCATACTTAGGTACACTCTATACGTTTAAAACATAAACTATATCACTGTTTTACTTGTTAATTATGTGCACTTTAATTTTAAATAAATCGCTTCACAATCCATTAGGCTTAAATAAAGTGTGCCAACGTCTCAACTGTCTTCAAATGAAATTTTTTATATTAATTTTCAAAATAAAAACAACATCTTGCTATCAAGATATGAATACTCACTTTTACATATATTTTTAACTACTCTATATTTTATTAAAATCTTTTTTAATATATAATAATTTTTGATGATTATAAATATTAAAAATATTATTTATTTATTATTGATTAAAGTTACATAATTTTTAATTGTTTATATATATATTTGTTTTGTTTGTTTATGAATAAATAAATAAAACTTGATTTAATGACAAACCTTATCTAATCAGTTTGATTGATTAATATCATCTTAAAAACACGACTGTTAAAAATTGATTTTTATTGATGATAATAAAGAAAATTTTAATTCTTTGATGTTGTTAAATTTTAAGCTACAATTAAAAGTCTCTTTGCCAGTTAAGTCGGTTTTTACGATACATATAAGTATAATATACTTATCTCTTAACGTAGTACCAGCATGGTATTTGCAGTTTCTATGTTAAAGCAATGGTACAATTTTTTTTTCGACAGAATTTAACGAAAAATTAAATTTAAGAATTTAATAATGCTTACTATTAATTCCCAAAGTTTCAGAAATTTTGACCGTTTAAAATGGGAAATAATTATGCCAACGTCCCAATTTCGATCAATTTACGTCAAAATTAATATCTCGAAAGTGAAAATTAATTTCTAAATTTTTTTTTTAGAATTGTATTGTATAAACATTTTTTTCTACTTTTTCTTCAATATATAATAATATCATAAAAAATAGTTGGAGAGACCGGACATTTTACATGCTTTAAATGGGACATGACCCTCAAAATCGCGAACTTTGTCTTTAAATATCTCGCGATCTAAACGGTCAAAAATTATGAAATTTTAGGAGTTCATAAATAAAGCTATTATAAACCCGAGAAAAAAAATTCGGCCAAATCTGTCGAAAAGTGATTTCATGCTGGTACTACCTTAAGGACGTTCCCAAGTAAGTTTGCTTATTCAACTCAAATCTTATTGATTTGAACACATTTAGGAAGGTTGACAATGGATGGTTAGCAAAGTGACGTTATTTTTTATGCACTAGTATTGTAAATAACTTACAATTTTATGGTGGAAGCGCAAAGAAGTAATAGTTTTTAATATATCAATGTTTCAAATTCATCAAACCCCTATTCATAAGGGTTTTTTAATTTTATTTCAAAAATTACATTCTATTCTATTCTTTTTGTTAAAAACTCGATTTCACTACAAAATAGAAATTTTTATTGAATATGACTTAAGCAAATTCCAGTAAAATTTTTTAATATTTTATATATTAAATATAAATACACTCAAATTATTTTAACCAAAAAATTTAAAGTCACATATTTTTTAATAAATCGAATTAAATTAGTTTTAAAAGTTCCAACTGTTTTCTAAAATAATTTGTTTAAATTTTATTATTTAGTACAACCAAATGTTTCAAATATTATTTACGAAAATAAAAATCAACATATGTTGCGACGTAATAAAATCATTTCCCATTGACATAATTAATTATTAAAATTGTTTTATTAGTATTTATGTTTTAATATTAATTATGCATGTTTAAAATTAGACACCCGATGAAGGTTTGATATTTAACACCGAAATGTACGGATTGAAATTAATAAACAAAATTTAAAAATAATTTTCCAAGTAACCTGCTAAAATTAAATTAAGATATTTAAGTTTATTCATTAAAGCCTTTATATGAATTTCTTTAATATTCATTACATTTTGAAATTACACTAATTTTAAATTTAATCGCAGCTAAGGTTTCTAAGATTTAGGGCCAGGGTACAATTTAGTAAGTCATTTTATTCGAAATGGAAATGGGATACTATTTTCCCCAATTCTGTACATGTAAAAGGGTTTCAGTTCTTTGTTTTTCAACTTTCACATTCCGGAAAAGTTCATTTTCTTCGAAATGGTCTCGAAACAGCTTATACTTATACACATTCGTATATCTACATATTTTCGTGCCTGCTTATGTTAAAACTAGGTAGAATGGATTCGAACATGCTCATAATGGATATTTCTTCATACTTATAATGGAAAGTTTGGTAGACTCGCCCAAAGGAGGTCACTCACGAAGTTTCAAGTATGTATTAATGATTTGAACAATAAAGAGGCTCAATTCTTTACTATTCATTACCTACTTTTATACCATGTATATATGAAATATACATAGTATATTAAGTTTAGTCCCAAGTTTGTAACGCTTAAAAGTAATGATGCTAGGAAAAAAATTTGTCGTAGGTGTTCATAAAATCACCTAATTAGTCCATTTCCGGTTGTCCGTCCGTCCGTCCGTCCGTCTGTGGACACGATAACTCAGAAACGAAAAAAGATATCGAGCTGAACAGCGTACTCAGGACGTAAAAAGTGAGGTCAAGTTCGTAAATGAGCATCATAGGTCAATTGGGTCTCTAACGGTTTACAAGATGAGTCCTAGATAGAACAAAAGTTTAAATGTAAAATGTTTCTTATCAAAAATTAAACAACTTTTGTTTGAAACATTTTTTCGTAAACATCACTGTTTACCAGTGAGGGCGCCAATTAGGCGGAAATCTTATAATATGTACTATACTTGATTATCAGTTAGGTATGTGTCACATGTTTGTATGTGTAATGTGATAAAGAAATCAACACTGACTATGCATGGTATTTCAACAATTAACTCAGTCAATTGTTTGTTTTCACTTGTTTTAAATTAAGTATATAATAAAATCACGGTGATTGCATAGCAATTTTTATAATATTTTGAACATTTCTACATGCTATAATAATACTGTCAGTAATGGCTAAATGTGGACAACAAAGCAGCACAAATCCAGAATATTTTTTATGGTTTGATATAAAAGTCAATCGTCGGTAGAATATTTTAATCCACTTGTATTGTTTGCTTATATGCCTTACATTCTATATTGGAAGCACAAAGCAAAGCAAAACAAAAATTAGTTAAAGTTTTTTATATGGATTATTTTTATTTAATGGTAAATTAAATTTATTATAAACAAAAAAATAAATCTAAATACTTGTTGTAGTACTTCAGTGCTTATACTGGGGCTGCTCTGATGCATATGTGCTGCATAATTTTATTTTTTTTAATTGCATATTATATACAAAATGTACGATATATTTATAAAATACAGGTTGGCCCTTATATTGTCCTTGTTAAAAAGGAGAGTAAAAATGTCCCATGTATACGAGAAAAAATTGTTTGATTTACTATTTAATTAAGATAAGGGTAAGATGTAGTACCTAAAGTCCAATAAATAATGAATAATTGTGTAATTTTTATACAGTAATTGATGATTATTGGGCAGCATTTGTATTGAACGGAGGCTATTTTATGAGAATGCAAGTAGACTGAAGACTGATTGTCAATGTGGTTTTGTTTTCCAATAAACTAAAAATAAATTTTTTTTTATTTTCCTGGTTTACATATATCTTGGATCTCGCAACATAAAGTACCATTTGTATATGGTAGTATTTAGTATATGCTTCAAATTTAGTAAAAGTTAAAGTACAAGTGGGAAAAAGAAGTATCTCTCACCACAAGTGATTAAAAATACCAGTTGAAGATGTTGCTGTACGCTCAGAGTAGAAGATGCCTGTAAGAGATAGGTGTAGGGTTTTTCAAAGTTTCTATAATATACTATTCCTGTAAAAATAACTCTTAAAGAGAGCGCCTGTAGCTACAATCAGAGAGAGTGATTCTGGATTAATAAGGGTGTGAATCGTGGTACATTATGTTGTACCACGGTTCATTAATTATGTGTCATTATTTTTTTAACTCTCATATAAATTGAACTAATTAATTGATTAAAACTTGATTAAATTTATAATAGACTTATTAATGTATTTTTTAATCTTCTAACTACTGTTACAACCGGTACATTCCAAACTTCATAATTTTGAAACATGAGACTTCGAATTTAAAATAAATTACAGATGAATACAGAATTCAATAACAACAGTTGTATTATTTTATATTTCTTAACTTCTTTCTCCTTCTTCTTTTTTTCATTTTTATTAACTTAAAAATCCTGATTACTTACTGTATCAAGGCAACTAGGCAGTAGTCAGTCAGTGTTTGTAATCGCAGGTTAACATAAATAATGAAAATTAAAAGTACAAAAATCTGACCTTGTTATTTGCTGCTTGCTTATTAAATTCTTGTACATAAATAAAAAAAGAAACTTAATAATTTTGATTTATAATCATATATTTTTGAATGTTCCCAAATTTTAATACGCTTTAATTAGCTTCATACGTATGTTAGTATGTAACAGAAACTTTGAACATGATTTGTACTTCTTCAGAACGTCGGATTAACTCGAAATTTGGCATACTTTTCGGGGGCTGATGACAATATAATACAGTTTTTTTGATTATCCCGATCAGGATTTTTAGGATTAACGATTTCCATATCTGAAAATATATACATTTGCTTGCGCTCCCACCATATTTATACTGAATTTATGATAAATAAATATAATAGTCTGAAAAAATAAAAATTAAAGAAAAGTTTAAAAAAACTCAAAAACACGCTTTTGTACAAAACTGAACTAATAGGTATAAAATAATTTCTTTAAATTCAAAAAAATCATTTTATCGTAAAAATCGTGGAGTGCTTTTTAAAATATTTTATAATGACTTTACTTTTACCAATATCTATCTGTCTATAATATATTTACAATAATTGAAATTTATCCCCCACGCTTTTTTACGATAAAATAATTTTCTCAAATTTAAAGAAATTATTTTCTGCCTTCTAGTTCAGCTCTTTATAAACTGTTGATAACGATTTCTTTGTTGATTAACTTTGTTGAGAAAATCTTCCAAAATATTTTTTCAGCCCAAAATTCTTTAATTTTTTTTAAAAATTGTATCAAATTTCTTAAATCGTACCAACGCAGTAATTTGAGTTGTTGAATGAGAAAATCTTCAAAAACGCAGTACCAACGCAGTAATTTGAATTGCTGAAATATATTTTTTTGTTTTATTATTAACTTTAATTTATTATCAACAAGAAAAAGTGTTATATGGATGGCAATGAGTTCCTCTGGTTTCGAAAAAAATGTATGAAAAGGGTAAAGGAATATTCCATTCGTCAAAAATTTGGTAGAAAACAATTATTTATGTTTTATCTATAAATTTCTGTAAACCATAATCCGGGAAATTATAATGCAATTCACTAAGCAGCCTTGTCTCATCGCTATGAACTAAAACAAAAATCCGACTGTACAAAGAAATTTTGACAGATCTAACTCTTCGTAGACATCCTTGAATAACTGCTACAAAATTCGTTTAGACCTAGACGTTTAAATTAATATTTTGTAGGTACTAGTTAAATTGTGATTTATAATAATAATGAATATATACAGTAATTTAATATGAACGAAATAATAATACAATAGCTATAGAACGTAGACCGCCATTTTATTGATTTTCCGGTGTGACAGACAGTGAATGTATTATTATTATTATGATTATGATCATTATTATTATTGTCTGTTATAAAATCAACCAATGGTATATCAAAATATAACTATTATAAGGGTAAACATTTATTGGTTGGAATATACAGAAGTAATCGTAAAAATAAAACTTATTATTAGTTAAATGCGACATTTTAAAATTGAATTATTGTCAATACAAAAACACTATTGTCATTCAATTCACACAAACGAAACGAAATAGTGTATATACAAAGTGGCGCCAAATTTCATATAAAGGTAATCTAATGTTTGCAACTCTGTTATTTAGAATGCTGTGAATAATTTCGCTTGTTTCAAACGTCAAATGTTAGTTTGAAACATTCCATTTACGAAATGAATCGTTTAACTAAAGCTCAACGCCCAAATTGTTCACTTTTCTACAGAAATAATAATTCTGCAGGAACTGTGTATAGACTTTTACGGGAAGATATAGCCCATTGTGTAAATTTCGAGGAAACTGTAGGCATTGGAGATAGGGTGAGGCGTGTATATCGTCGTAGCATTTGTATCAACAAACCTGCCGCCAAATTATAGTCGGAATTACCTCGAACCAATAAACTGCAGCAGAAGGTTGAGAAGCGTCCATTTAGCTGACATCATTTTTCATATTAAATAGAGTAATTAAGATAACTTTGACATTTCACTGCCCCATCTGTGAACATTTTTAAGCCTAACGAAGTGGCTGGGTATAAAGCTAGTATAACATATTTTGTAAAATTACAAGTGGGACACTCAATTTGGATCATCTTTTAAAAAATCAGAATTCAGTGTCGAACAAAAGGCATTTGAATTCATCAACAAAAAGTTTTTTTTTTTTCGCAAACCTTTTAAGAAACAAAAACCTTTTGATCAACTCAAATATTAGCACTCGGTATTAGTAGTAATTTAAACAGACTTTTATTGGGTCTCATTGTACTTTTGATACCACGCAGAACTGTTGCCCGTTTATCAAATTCCAACGAGTCCAAGAACTCTAGTATCTAGTGAACAGTATCTAGTTTTTTCCTCTGTAGTTCGCCCGTTGAGTGCCTGCCTCATAATAGCCGATATGAAACCGAAACCTTATAAGAAACAAAAAATATTTATTTTTACGAATGCATGAATATCATGATCGGATTTCTTAAGAAACTGAACCTGACAGATCCCAAAAGAATTGATTTACTCGCGAATAGTTTTTTTATCATATTTCTTCCAGGAAACTGTAACTAGGTATTTTAAATACATTAAAAAGCCATTTTTAATTTATGTTTCCCTCAAAAATAAAAAAACCTTTATTTTGACAAATAGAATTAATTAAATATTTAAATAAAACTAATCACACAGACACAGCACAATACACCCCAACCCTAATAAAATAAATAAAAACACATAAAATAAAAACCATAACAACCACAAAAAAAAACAACTTAATCAAAATATGGATAATTTTTGTTTCTATAAATGTATAAAAATAATAAAAAAATGAATATATTCATAAATAAAGAAGGGATCGTTCATTCCTTTTACCATCTAACATTTATTTTTGGAAATATTATTCTTTATAAAATGTTGTTGATTCAGAATTATATTTTTATAATATTCACAAGTCGTCACATTTGAATATTTTGTATTCATGTAAGTGTAGGTGGAATACAATTTGGACAAATAACTACTTGACTAAAACGAATTGAGTTTCGATAAAATTAATACATTTTTGGTTTGCTTACTTCAATTCAATCAGAGTTCAGAGTTTTTGAAACATAGTTATTTTTAGACTTAGAGAAAAGACCAGGAAGCCATTTAGTGAAAAACTTAATGTAATTCTTACCAAAAACCTCGAATTATCTTCATAATTGCTGTATCAATTTTTCTAAGCCACCATGACAATAGCAAGTCATTCTTGCAAATTCAAACATTTATTTCTCGACTATTTTTCCTGTAGAAAAATATGAAAATTCAAAGTTTTAGGCATTTGTGAACTATTATTTCACCTTTTTTGTTCTATAGTAACACGATACTTAATAGGCAAAAAGTGGTATTATTTCATTCAGTCTTCATTTATTTGTCTTCCGTGAACGTAGGAGCTTCACAGAAGACACTTTCAACCTTTTCTGTTAATTCACTCATAAAAACTCGTGAGACAGCCTTTAAAAGCGTTCTCTCTAGAGAAAAGAACAAATTTCCGATTAGAAATGTCGGTAGGTTTGCCTACCGACTATTTTTTACCGCATGATAGGCTTACTTTTTTATTTCGTATGAAAAGTAATTTCTTAGTAATTTTTAAAGTGCGAGTTTAGGGTTCCGTAACCGGGACAACTAAAAAAGAGGCGATGATCTTAAAAATCAGTTCAGTTTGGAGAAGGCTCCAAGGAAAAAGGTAATTTAATGGGGGGTGTTCTTCGATACGTATGAAATACGCGTTTAGAGTTCCGTACCCGAAAAATTTTAATTTTTTAAATTTTACTTGTATAGTATGCCATATTAATGATTGCTACTTCTATTATGTTTACATGATTACGTTATGTATAAAATAATTAATCCGATTATAAAATGCATACTTCGAAGTTCGTTTTGTTATTTCGCTATACTTTGAAGTCGATATTTTATCAGCTTTTATATACACACTTACAAATGAGCTATACACACGATCAGTATCGGTTCATTTTTTCGGAGATATAGGCTGGACGAAATTCTGTGCCAGTGAGTTCACTTTTTTGGGATTTATATGAATTTTTAAACTTCCAAAACTTAACAAACCATCAATAAATCCATATATTAGAGAAAAAGGAAGTCAATTACATTCATTATAATGTTATGCACATGTGTGCAGCCTAGCTATAGTCGGTAGTCCCATGAGATAGGGGGCGTTTATATTCACTCATTCAAGTTTATTATACACATACGGTATGGTAGTATGTATGTTTTATAAACCACAAATCATTAGAACACAGTGATGACGATAAATATCACAGAGGGAAAACCATAATACTTATATATCGTATACGTTATTAAGTGTTGAATTGTTTGTAGATATTTGACAAGAAAATCACTAGGGACATTTTATATTTCAATACCCACCCTAAAAATATTACTCTATACACATTTATTAGTACCTAGAACTAATAAAATACATTAGAATGCATTCATAAATAAAAGTGTTAACATGATTTCATTATAAAGATAATTTAATTTTAATTTATAATAATATTTATTATTTTTAATTGGACTTAATTGTATGATAAGCCACAAATATTCAATTAAAGATAAAGAATGTGTTTAGTAAATAAAATGAAACATGTTGAAAAACTATATGGACAATCGCAGTTTTTTAACAAGATAGTTATTGGGAAATCAATAATGACTAATTAATATTAGTTATTTTTAGCCTACACTGAAAAAAAAATTCTTAATATCAACCGATATGAGGTTGTCTTAACCTCGTCGCGAGAGCAAATATCGCGAATGGAGCCATTAAAGTGATACAATTACCGTATGAAATTGAGTGGTGAAGTTGACACAACCACATGAATATTCTGAACAACTTAAGTCATGTTTGTATGAACGTAATATACTGTCTAACAAATTTCAAATATTGTTGTTTCGAAATACAACATAGTTATAAACATTCTTTTTAAAGTTGGTTCTACCACTTATAAGTATTAACAAAATAGTGATGTGATTAACACAGCCGCATGAGTAGACCGGGACAGCTTAAGATACGTTTCTATTCTTAGAACAGAAATAAGGTTTATTAAAAAGAAATTAGATTCCTTCGAGTTGGACTTGAATCAACGACCTTTGGACTACTATTGACTTTAATTTTTCATCAATAAAATACATGACTTTAAACTAAAATCAATCTATTTTATAGAAGTAATGGTTTTGTTTATTTAACTTCTTTGATTTTGTATCAATGAATTCATAATTTAAATTCAATCACATTCTATTGTAAATACGAATATTTAGCTGTACTTATTCCAATCATAAGGAAATTGTTTGACGTTTTTTTACTTTATTTCAATATGAAACGGCCAACTTAGGAATGAGGTTGTCATTATTTTAATTTTTTTTTTCAGTTACATAGAAAGAATAGAAAACTATTTTGTAGAAAGCTCCAGGAATTATAATTCTAAACAAAAACCTCGAGTTGTCTTCATAATTGCTATTACTATTTTTCTTAACCACCATGACATGAAATTCTTGTAAATTAAAAAGCATAAATTTTTCTACTAATTTTTAAGAAAAATATGAAAAACCAAAGTTAACTGTAACTTAATAAGATGTAATAGAAAAATTGCCGAATTATTTTTTTTTTTGGTACAAATTTTGACCTGGTGATGTACTGTTTCTAGCATTTTTTAACGAAAATCGAAAAATGGATAGATGAGTTTCACAGAAGACTCTTTCCAATTTTCTGAGGTAGTATTATTCCAGGAAAAATAGCAAACAAACAGGGTTAAATGAATCGATTTCCATTTAAGAAATATGCAATTTGTATACGTGTTGCTATGTTAGCTGCTTCTATAATGAATCTTACTACAATTTTTTCCATTTTCTATAACTTTTTCTTTCTACAAGTTAAATTTCTATTGTTAAACTATAAAGCTCGGTGAGTGATTGTGTATAAGAGTAAGTAATACAGATATAAATGAATTGTATGATATTTTACACAAAATTAATTTCTAATATACTTATATATATTAAATTATTATACAATTGAACTAATATGAATAAAAATCTGTAATTGTTTTACAATTATAATCAGGCTATATAATATTATTATAATAATATTTAATAAAAAATGTTTTATAAAGAATGTTTCAATAAAACAATTTAATTATTCCTGTTTGTTTATTACGTACAACTGCTCAACGCTTTATGTATGCGACACACGAGCGCACTGCTATGCCGGCTGTCATTCTTTCTTTATAGTTATATAGTTTGAAATGACGCTAATCGAATTAGCACATTCGATTAAAATTAATTGTACAATCTGATTGAAACAAATTATTATTAACACATTAATTTATATAACTTAGACATCTTACTTCGTTTAATCCCTAAATTTATTTATTGCTTGTTACTTTTTCATCGACGTTTTAAGATCTGTTAGCCAAGATCTCTATAGATTGTGAGTGTTAAATAATTCCATTGTTAGACTCCTGCCAATTGAGAGGCATTTTAGTTATTTAAGATAAATTTTTGCATGCTGTTAATCCTTTACACTACGTCCCTGAGTATAAGAATTTCTCGATTCTTAGACGCACTAAGACTAAGATCATTAATAAGTATAATTAAGTGCAAAAAATTAGATTCATACAGTTCCTTAATTACACATGAACAATAGATACCTACTCTATTTTTTTCTTTTTTTTTGGCACAAGAGAAACCAATTTTGCCCAATTTGGCTAGTTTTGTTGCCGTACTTTATTTAAGGATGCTGGATATTTAAAGCAAGACAATTGGCTCGAACAAATTATGATTTCACACCGTTCTTTTCCGTATAAGTAAACTTCCATATCAAATTATAATAGGCTGTAATCGCCATCGGTTGTGTTTTTGATTATATCATGGCACATCTATCTAAGAATCTTAATAATTCCCAACACAGAATAAGTAATTTTTAATTTGGTGAAAATACCCTTTTTTCACATTTCGAACTGTCAATCTCTTGTTAAAAGAACTAAAACTTTTTCTGACACGAAACAGAGGTTCTCAAATAAACATTGTTTCATACTTTTTGTAGCAAGAGAAAGATTTGTTAAGGAAATTTGCGGGATATGGCTCATGTTTTATTGAACCAATGTTTACATTCAAGTTTTATGATTAGGTATATTTATTATTTGATTTATGAAATTATTATGTACCCGATGGCTCGACATAACTGAAACACCTAAAAATATGTAACGTTCTACCCTTAATAATGATAATATTGTAATGTTTTACTCCCTCCCTTAGATTCAATAAAATAAATCCACTAGGTGAATCCTTGAAATACTTTATCATTTGAGATGGTTTCCAGAAACCAGTCAAATATTTACGAAATAGTGGTTTATTTCTATGAACCATTCTGCTTAGGTAGTAAGTTCTTGTACTAAAAGTAATCGATAACGACAATACTTTGAATGAATAAATTTAATATTAATAATTCTTTCCAATACTTCGAATATTTTTTTTAATTAGTTCAATATATCATCAAATTAAAACAGAAAATTGTATATTTTATTATTTTATTTGTATGACTATGGCAATATATGCAGACACAGCGACAAAGCTTATAGCCAGGTATGTAACGCCAGAATAAGTCTATGTCTTAAGGAATCACTACACACAAAAAAAGAAAATTTTTTTTTATAGATTTACTTCTCTGCATGCACAGAAAAAGTGATTTTCTAGGCTCAAGAATGTCGAATGGAAATAAAAATAAACCATTTTTAGTGATTCAACTTACAATATCATCCATTTTCAAAAACAAAAATGCATTAAACGAAATCTTTAGGTTTCAATGATGGTTCTTCTAGTCTTCTGACCTAGATATAAGTATCACAATAATTTTCAAATTTAAATTGGATGTCCAAACATTTGCTTGTATTTCTAAGGTTTAGTTCATTTAATTTTTACTTAACATCATAAACAGCACAAGAATATCGTTAACTGAAAAAGTTTTTAACTTATTTAATTTAATTCGAGAAGTCATCCATTTAATTTGCAACGCGTTACCCAATCAATAAAAGTTGATTGAAAAAAACGATAATAATGATAATAAATATAATAAATAATTCATATTAATTATTTTATTCATGAGAAGTTAATCAACCATTAAATCTTTATGTTCCAAAAACTAAATAAACCGTGCCCGCTGTCGTGCCGCGTCAATTGACAGTCGACTAGCCAGCCGGTCATACATACATGTATACAGTTCATCTGTCTAGCTGAATAAATGATTATTTGCTACCGTTTATTGAACAACTTGTTAGTATATCTCAGCTCCATCACTTAAGTCATATTTTCCCCTCATTATATGCTTCTTATTAACTAATGTTTTCTGCCGAAATGAAATTATTGTCTATTCATGGTTTTGAGTACACAAATATTTGTTGGAAGAGGGTGAGAACTCGATACTATCAAAAGGAAGTTTGTTAACTTTAACTAAATTCTCTGTCAAATTTTCAACTATTTAATCCCATTCGTGAGAGCTTTGAAGCTACACAATGCTTTACAAAAAGTAAAAATCTACAATTTTTCAACATAAAATTGAGGAGATAAGAGCTTAGAAATTGGCATCTCCAAAAGTAACTTCCTTGACACCAATTGAACTTATATACTGATTATTAACCCTTTGTCTCAATTTGGAGAAGCTCTAGGGCCCACAAAGCCTCACCACCAGGGAAATTCATATTATTTCGCTGAAAACAGAAGAAGAAAGGACTTTAGAAAATTAATCACTTAGTTGACACTTTCTCAATCCGATTTCCAACCTTCTAATTCAAATTGGAGAGGTTGGACAAAACTTTAAAAATGTCGTAAAAAGTTATATTTCCTTGGGAATCCCCTCGACATTTCAAATCAAATTATGTTCTAAGGTTTAAAAAAACAGATATATGTAGCACACCCCACTCTTCACCGTTGGCCTTCGATAGAGTAGATAAGTTTATATTTTCGGAGGAAATATAGCTAAAAAAGGAACATGTCAGAACGGAAATTAAAAAGCAAATAAATTGATAATTTACCTATAGAATATATATCATGATGATGACTATTTTGAGACATCTATCGACTTGGTATCAATAATATTTAATTTAAATAATTTGATAATAGTATGTTATTATTATTTATTTTATGCCGTATGGACTTTTTTTGTTATACTCTATTAAGTTTTGTAATTTTTTTATTAATTTTCATTTAATATTATGGTTTAAAGTAACTCAAACATGACGTTTAACGAATATCGAAAATTAAATTAAAAGAAATATTAATATTTTCTATTTTAAAACTGAAAAATTGACAAATGGGATAATGCCGTTGACTATAAGCTCTAAGACTTTTAGAATTCCTTGCGTACGATTAAAAGCCGCTCTAACAGGATCATTTTCGTATCTATCTATCTACAGTCTATCTTCTACGAATGTAATCGGCGAAATGGCAATGAGATACTTCTGATTTTAAAAGAAAAAATAGAAAAAAAGCAAAGAAACTTTCCAAATTTCCGTACCCATCGTTCGAAGGGGTTCGTTATGAAGAACATAAACTTATTAAAAAAAACTGTACAAATCGAGCATTACTACCGCCTAATTAGTAAATCTCCAAACAAACAAAAAATTAGGTACATTTGAGCTGGACAAAACTTTTGTATCTAGAACTAGGATTTTTGATTTAGGATTTCTTTATAGTTTAGTCCGAAAGCTGGAAAAATCTTCGAGAGAATGCTAGAATCGAGGTAATAAGGCAACCGAATTTCTGCCTAGCAAATTAAAATTATATTGTTTAATTATCATTCCATCTTTAATTTTTATTCCTAAAAGGACATGCAGGGCATTCGCTAATTTTTTTCGCAAGGTATATCAAAACATCAGCCGTACTAAATTTCAATCAGAAATGTTTAAAACTCAGCCGACTTAAAATTATCTTTAAATAAGAAGTTAAATATGAGCGAAATTCGAACATAAAGTTTATCGATTTATCTATTTACAGATGGTAAAACAATCGCCAATTTAATCTTTACGTTTCTAACTACTAAAATTCTTAATAACTAAAATATACCTACGTTGTTTTAATTAAAGTTTGAAGTTTAAAGTTATTTGTCAGAAGTTGATTTGTGAATTTTAATGGCTTCAATTGATTGAAATATACCTTATACTTATTATATTTTCCCTAACCTTGTCTACACTTCTCAATATATCCTATAAATAAAAACCCCTTATATAGACTTTTGTCTTTTAAAAACAAATTATTTAAGTAAATACACAGGTAAAAAAAATGCATTTGGGGTATATAAGTGAATCCCTCCTTTGTTATTTAATTATATATTTTAATTTAGTCCAAATTTTGTCGAAAATATCAACAAGAATAAATTTTAAACAAAAACATTAATGAAAAATTTTGCAAATAAAATAAAACAATAAAACTTTTTGATAAAAATATAGGTAGTCATATGTAAAAATTTATTTAAACGATTTGGAAAATTTTGACGGCTAAAAGTTTTCAAAATTTCTTTTTAAAAATGTTCCTCAACTGTTTATTCGTTTTCTGATTATTATTTTTTGACAGAAAATTACGCTATCCGTTTAGTAACATCGAACTGTAGCTGAATAGTATTGATACAGATTTGAATTTTCTCCCTCAAACGTGAGTGGTCAGAGACTTGTTTTTAAAAACCTCAGACTTCAAATAACCCCGTGGAAAAACTTCAAAATGTAATTCATCCATGATTTAGAGGATTTTGATTTTTTTAAAATTTGTCTTTCATATTTGATGAAGTAAAATCACTGTTTCAACCATATTTTATACTCAAATCGCGAGTTTTAGATACTTAAACTTTATTATTTTTGAAACCTGTCGCAAAAGTGAAAACGTTCTTTTTTCGTCATGTTCTCCAGTTTCAAAAACTCCAAACTAAACTGGAAGCTATCACGCTCTCTTTGCTTTTTCACTGTCAACACCTTAGCACTCTTTTCACACATAACTATCTTTTTCACTCATAAACTACAACTATGGACTCAGGTGCTGTTCAAAAAGAATAAATTAAA
The DNA here is from genome assembly GCF_905475395.1 of Chrysoperla carnea. Lineage (NCBI taxonomy): Eukaryota > Metazoa > Arthropoda > Insecta > Neuroptera > Chrysopidae > Chrysoperla > Chrysoperla carnea. Next base: position 112,599,426 of record NC_058337.1, read on the forward strand.
AAGTCAAAAATTTTTTTTCGCAATTATTACAATGCTTTCTAAACATTATGCAAGCAATACTGACTTCTTTTAGTAACTTTTAACTAGCGCCGATAATAGGGTACACTACCTGCAGGGTAGACAGTTGAACTTAAAAGGGTTTTTCTTATTTATATTTCTAAGAAATTTTCGTGATAATATTTTGCAAACTCACAGTGTTTTGTGTAATAATATCAAACTTAAAATGTTTTTTGATAAGAAAACTTAACAGCAGTTATATAGTGATGATGATAGCGACTAGAAGTATATTGAATTTGTATAGAGAAGGGTATGGAGGGGTGGGCGATAAAGTATAGAAGAGTATAAATATATTTTATCGAGTACAAATTCACTACTCATCTTTTTCCATATAACATTATTTTTGTAAAATGATATCTTTTCTATATTTGTGTTTAGTTAAAACAGAGACGTAAGGAATAGAGTATACCATTACATTTTGGTAGAAAGAAAATCGGGCAATAGTTTTCTAAATTGAATTTTTAAGGAACTTTTTTGAATAAAAATAATATATTGTTATGTAGTTAAATAGAATTCTAACAAATTTTGGTATCCCAAAATGTACCTTAAGGTATCTTGAATCGAATGTGACTAACGCGGATCCCTCTTAGTATATATGTGCGTTTGCCACATTTGAAGTTAACTAAAAGTAAAGTAAAAGTAACCAGGGCAGTTAGAATATGAATACCCATAACGTATCCAAATTTCAAATCGATACAGGAAAGGATATATTCGTAGTGCTTGAAATTCAATTGAAACTTCAACCATTCTTATCTGGAAAACCGCTTTTTATACCATGTGAAATATACATAGTATATTAAGTTTGGTCCCAAATTTGTAACGCTTAAAAATATTGATGCCAAGAACAAAATTTTAGTATAGTTGTTCATAAAATCACCTAATTAGTCCATTTCCGGTTGTCTGTCGTCTGTCGTCTGTCGTCTGTCGTCTGTCCGTCTGTCATCACGATTACTCAAAAACGAAAAGAGATATCAAGCTGAATTTTATAGCGTGCTGAGGACATAGAAAGTGAGGTCGAGTTCGTAAATTAGCAACATAGGTCAATCGGGTCTTGAGTCCGTAGGACCCATCTTATGAACCGTTAGAGATAGAACAAAAGTTTATTGGTAAAAAATTTTTCTTATCAAAAAATAAACAACTTTTGTTTGAAACATTTTTTCGTAAACACCGCTGTTTACCCGTGAGAGCGTGTATTATGTGCAAATTGCAGTATTATATGAGTATATCAGTTATACGCGTGTGACATGGTATATGTATAATGTGACAGAGTAATCAACACTGTCTATACATGGTATTTCAACAATTAACTCAGTCAATTGTTTGTTTTCACTTATCTTTTATAAATTTTTGCCCACCAATGAATATTTAAGAGGATTTTTAAAAAATTATAAAGTTTCACGCCAATCAAAAGTATGTATAGAACAGCCTTAAATATAAGAATAAAAATTCTATGGAAAAATTGATGGGCTTTTGTCTAACAACGTTTTCAAAATCGTACACTTCTATGTCCAACCATGTTAAAAAAAATAGCATTACCTAAAATGAATGCCTTATTTGCAATCATCCTTGCAGTGTAAAGTGTACAATTATTGCTATGTAACCACATTTAATGTTGGTATATTATTATTTAAAAAATAATTATCATATACAAAATAATTTCAATTTTAATTTAGTGTCTTCTAATAAAGAAATGCATTGCATTAGATATGGGGGTTGATTATTATTAATTATATTAATATATTAATAGCACTCATGTACAGCTGGGTGTTGCATATTCTATAAGTGGGAAAACATATTTTTTCCTTCCAATTTGTTATCAAAAGACTTTTAAAATATTATTAATTGCAAAATTTTTGAGTCAAAATTATTCTATATAATGGATTTGTATCCAAATGGATCACAACAATTTATAGATTTTGTAATTGAACGACAAGATAATTTTACGAACAAGAAATTATACAAATAAATTTACACAAGAACATTTTGATTCTAAAATCAATGTCTAAGGAAAACAGTTCCTTAAATACTTAATTGACTTATAAAATAATGAAAAGTGAATTATTTAACTTTAAAAATATTTTAATAAAAAGTATTTAAAAAACAAACTCAAAGCTTCTTCCTTAAAAAGTATATCAAATATGGTGGAAGCGATTGGAATATCAGGTCATACTTACCATATGTCAATATATGCATTATCATCCGATCTACATATGCATGCAAATTTCAGCTCAATCGGAAATGGGTTAAATTTAACTAAGCAAGAGTTGACAGACACTGGAACAAACAAAACGAAATAAAAGCTTATAAAAATACATAAAAATTCTAAAAAACTAGAAATTAATATTATTACTGCAATTGAGATTTCACTTATTTATATTTCTTCCCATCGCCTCCACCAAAAATTATTAACAACTACAGTACTGTTATCATATTTTAATAAATTCTGGAAATCTATGAAAATTTCTAAAACTTTTTTCTGTGGCCTTTTTTAAATTAAATACTCTTTATTTTGTATAGTTAGTTTAAAGTTTTTGTGCAATATCTTTTATTAACTACTGAACTGAAAAAAAAGATTTATTATTTGATATGGTGGCACCCTGTAAAGTACCCTCTTGTGTGGTAACACATATTTATCTATTATTTATTATCTTCTCATTTAGTTCATTGTAATCTAAACGTTTGATCATGATTTGATTTCAATTCAATACGCTTAAGATATGATTCCTTTCAAACAAATGTTTGTAAAATTTGGACCATTTATTCTGGTCAGACCTTCTGGATTACCGAATATAAAGAAACGTATCGCAATTTTCAGGTTTTTGGAATTTTTCACTGCCTGAAGTATAAGAATCTGTAACTGAAGAATAGGGCGATTATTAACTAAACAAGATATCCCAATAAAAATTTTTCACAATATTCATTTAAAACAATTTTTCACAATAGGTATAAAAAAAATTGCAAACATTAATTTTCATTTATTTGCATACGTCCTTGACTAACGGTCAAGGAAAATATATTTAGAATAAATTCTAAAGATATGAATAAGACACAAACAATTAACAATTTTTGTTGTTATTTTAAAGTGAACTACTCAGCATATCATATATTGGACCAGAAGCTAACAATATTTTTAATATTATTTTTAAATTCATGTCTGCCATTGATTCAGGTATTTAGTTTTTATAAACGATGGTTCCGATTCCCCCATTAGAAAAAAATGTTATATAGAAAAAATGTTTGTCATTTATAATAAATAACGTTCTAATACAAATTATCCGCTATCTCTTACCAACCAATAAGCTGAGCTGTTTTTATTCTCCTGTGCCTAATAGTGATGAAATGAAAATTGTCTATCATCATATTGTACAATAGCTAAATGCCTCGGTTCCGAATCTAGAAGGGACTAGAGAAATAGTCGTATCTGCCGTTTTCAACAAACACTCGAGAGAATTTCCAATCAAAGGAGAAATATAAACCTTCAAAATTCAAATAATTCCGGGGATAATTTTTCGGCATGACAGCATTGCGAAACATGAACACATAGGTAGCTTATCTACTTTGAACAATATTTCGTCCACTTATCTTCTCAAAACTGATGATTTTTGGAAAAAACTTTGATGGGCGAATATTTCACAATATAGTAACCATTTCCAAAGGCCCACACAGGAATTTTTTTTTCATTCTTTGGGGATTTTTATTTGATTTGGTTTACAAGATCGAGTCTTGGTGAAAAATGGTAGATAAATATAACGGAAAATATCTTTTTTCTAATGCATATTTCCGAAAAAATCTGGAAAATTTCTGATTTTAAATCATTTTTAAGACAATTTTTCAATATCCTTTTATAGTGATATAAATTATAATTGCCAGACAGTTTGCCATTGCTTATGCCACGCCAGATATTATTACAATAATTAAAAAAAATCATATTTAAATGGGACTGTAACTTTAAACGGATTTATTTAATGTTATTATTAAAAAATTTTTTTGCCAGGCAGAAGTTCTTTACCTACTTCATCCCTATTTGTTGCTAGACGTACTTCATTCCTATACTTAAGTTCAATAAGGGAATAAATATCCAAAATTCAGCAGTCTTAAATTAATCACTCGAAAACATTTCCAGTTCTCGTAATACATGCCAGACATATGTTTATAGGACAGTTTAAAGAGTTGTTAGCTGTCGATCCATATGCATTGGCTCGTTTCATCCGGCTCATATCCATTTTCTTGTGAATCATTTTAATATTAAAAACTAGAATAATATAGTGAAGATATTATTTATTATGGAGGACATACACACACATACATTTTACAAACAGTGTGAGAGAAGACACTCATACAGTCATACAGAACGACAGACTAAACAAGAAATTATATAGACGGACCGACAGACAGACATCAAGAGATTGATATAGTTGGATGGATGTGTATAGATGGGGCAGACAGACTGACATATATTCAGAATTATTTGTATTATTCAGTAGCGCAGAATCTCAAGAATCTAGATGGAAATGAAGATAATATCATCACTATAAATTAAAGTACTTCCCAGCTTCTTGAATCTTTCTACAAAGATTTCAGTGGTGATAGTTTTAAAAAAGTAAACTTTTGTTTTATTTCCAACTGTTTAACATAAGCAAAACTCAAAATTTTAACATTTCTGAAAACCATGTAAATTTTCAAGCATCATATCTCAAAAACCATTAGAAATACGGAGCTGTAGCTTGGCTTCAATTGCTTCAAATTTAATATATACTTTCGAAATGATAGTAGGAACTAATGGCAAAAGCTCATAGTTTTTTAATTAATCTGCCAAAAACTGAAAAAAAGGCACTTGTTCGTGTATTACGCAGATAGCAAAACTTTTTTGCGTCCAAATAACATACCAAAAAAGAATCTTTAAATCGCGTTTTGTGATTTTAGTTGTTTTTCTTGTAAAATTTTACTGGCGTAAATAGAAGTTTTATATTTCTGATATCAAAAATTAGCAGTTCCGCAACCATAACGAGACAATAGAAGATCTAGATGATTCGATAAATATTTGTAGATTGTAATATTTCTTTTTCGCGAATATATAAACGCAGTACTCGATACGACGAACTTCTATTGCCTATTCGTTGAAAAGGAAACAAGATTATCTTTTGATTAAGACAAGAGAAGATTGAATTATGAATAATCGGAATGCGATGTAAATAAGGACTATTCCCACCTGTTTCTTTTCACCATTAAGATTCAAAATTCCGTTACCATTAATTTAGATTTTTTTATTTTTTCTTCTAAATATCTACTTTAGTTTTTAAACTTTTTAATGCATATCTCCTCTCCGTTTATACTTTCACAACAATAATTATCCGCTCCTGTCATGACAGTGATGATGATGATGTTAATGTAATGTTGTTGGGTAAAGTTAAAGGGAAAACTAGAGCACTTTATAGGAGGCAGGCAGCAGTCAGCAACTGCAGGAGTAAAGTAGTATATATGTATAATATAATGGTATATATATATATTCTACACAACAACACTAAGTTGATATCAAATTACTCGTGGTGGTGACGAACCACAGCCTGAGCCACAACCACGGCATCGGCAGCAGTAAACTCGTCTGTTGTCTATCTATCCAACCATCCATCTATCTACCATTCTATCTATCTATCTCTTCCATTCGTAGTCTTGGTGCACATCAGCAAAACTTCATTTTCATGTTTTTCAGCAAAAGATTTCACTTGTATATTATTCTAACAAGTAAAATTTACAAAATTAAAAAAAAAAACACCGACCTCCACCTCTCAGATTTTCTTGAAACAAAGTAAAAAAAACATTAAAATCACCTCCCCTGCTTAAGAGATATGGTGCCACAGACAGATATGCACACACGTCAAATTTTCCTTGCCATAAAACACTCATCTTTTTGCGTCACGAGTTAAAAAAAAAGTTATTTTGTGTTTCAGTAATTTTAAATGGATTTAGTTTTACTATAAAGAATGCCATTTTAATTTGCCAGATAAAAATTTATTCTTTTATAATGGCACATTCTGTGTAAGTTAATGGAACTGCTTTTAAGTGCAAGAATTACTTCATTCTTATCTTAGTACAATAAGAATTAGCATTTCTAGAGCGCTAGTAGTTTACAGTCCCAGTCGAAGCTCGGATACAACTCGGAATTTTTACGGAGTATATTCTTCTTTCTAGAGCTTCCACGGAGTAGACGTTTCAGCGTTGAAAACGTTGTGTTTTTGAGACACGATATTCCTACGGCGTTTTGACGAAATTTCCGTTATTGTTGCCAGTTAGATCGAGAATTTTTCGGTTTCCGCCTTTTCATGGAGTATCAACGAAATTATTGCTGGTGTATTTTCGAAGTATTATTCACAGAGTGGTAATATTCACAGAGTATTTCGTTTTTCCGTTATTTTCACGTTAAAACTACTGGAAACAAAGAGAAAAAGCAGTAGATGAAAACCAGATTCTCCGAATTTCGAACGTGTTTTTCACAGTACTGAGAGCGGTGCTTAATCCGTTTGGAAGGTATATTTATCAATGATAATTAACGCTGACCCCTTGACTATCTATTGTGCCTGTTTTGTGCGCTGTTGCTGCTGAATGTTAGCAAACAACGAACGTAACGACGCACTAATACAACAACAACAAAAACAACAACAACAACAATATGCGACATTTGATACCATCATTTTGTTATTATTTCTATATTTTACACTGTTGTGTTGTTATTGTGTATGATTATTATTATCATTATTATAGTTAAACCTGTTCGATTTAAACAAATCTCTGATAAGAATATTAATAATAATGGAGAACAAAACATAAATCAGAATTAATTTGAAATTTATTAGTACAGCGTGAGTCACAGAAGTGTGCGATGTTAAAAAAAACAAAAACCCATCAATTTTTCTGTATTATTTGAACCCATCTTAAAATATTTAAAAAGGCATTTATCAAAATTACATGAATTGTATTTTCAAGTGAATTAAAAATTATGTTTTTCACATAATTAAGAAAATTGAATTAACAATAACTTATTTATCAAATTAATCTCCATTCATGTGTATACATTCTCCTAGGGAATCAAGTTATTCCCCACATTTCGAAAAATTTGAACCACATATTACCAATTCCCTTTTTTCAGTGCTCCAAATGTGGGTTGGTTATCCTGATACAATTACTTTCACTTCTGATACTACTCTTTTCAGTTAAATTCACGAGAAAATGTCGCAAGTTGTTAGACCCTACTAATTTATAACTTACTGATTACTTTGATTACTTAAAATTACAATTTAGTTAAGAATTATATTTATGTAATTTTCTTAAAAGCATTCTTATCGATTTTAAGATGGCAAAACAATAGTTTAGAAAAATTTTTGGGATTCACTTGATACTCCTAAAGTATATAATTCAGTCATTCTATAGAAATTTCTTCTGCTGAAATTATAAAATTTTAAATTTTAAAGAGGTTCAACTATATTATTTTGAAAATGATGATTCAATGTGTCTTTTTAGTTCTTCTTACACAACAACACAAAAAACAAACCATCAACTGGTAGCATTATTTCTTGGTGAAAATAATTATATGAAAAGTTATGTTATGATTGATAATGAGGTGGGTGGTTTGTGTTTTCTATTTTATTCATTTTTACTGGAATTCTAAAAATAGTTGACATTTTCCATAGTGGAAAATATTTTTTATAAAAATATACGTCATTTATCACCTAAAAAAGAAAATTGCTATAATACTTTGTCGTTTTGTTGAAAACAGTTTTCATGACATAATATGCCACTTTTCTCAATATTTTAAGCCTTGATTTTCTTGTTCCAACCACCTCCTCTTTTTATTAAAATCGAGTATAAGTTTACAAAAAATAACTTTATTTCAAAGACCTCAAAATATTGGCCTCATTCGTCATGGTTTGGAAGTTTGAATGATAATTTAAAATTATTTGTATATATAAATAAAATAAATATATATAAACAAAAAATAATTTAATATTACAACAAAATTTGAATGATATTGTACACTTACTGGCTCATAAATTGGGTAATTAAATGTGCTAATTAATGAACGATATTGTATTTTTAACTTTGAAATAGATTGCTTTGCCAAGAACATTTTGCTTAAGAAAAAGTAAGGTATTTAACAATTTTTTTTAAAGAGACTTTGAACTGTGATTTTGTGATCCGATTTTTATTGTACCACAAGTATATTTTTTTAATATCAATTTTTAAATCTCTAAAATCTTATAATCACCATACAATCATAATGACATATTTACTAATTTAAAATCCAATCTTTAACCACAATCTCTAAATAATTAAATATTTCATTGAAAAAATTTTATACGGAAGTAAGCACTTACATGATATCCTTCATTGATATACTTTACTGTACATTTACTACTACTGTTACATATTTACAAATTTATATGAGAAAAACTTTAAAATACTAGTGAACAAAGAAATCAGAATACTAAGTTTATTCAAAATTTGCGGGATTACTTTGGAAATTCCTAAAAAGTAAACTTCAAAAAAGAAGCTTTGCTGATTAATTAAAATCGTTGATTTTTAAAGTTAAATTATAAGGTACTGACTTTGAGATGAGGATATAATGTTCCGATAATCAGGACTAATTGGTTGTACATTTTAAAGATAAATTTTAGTTATCATTGACGGATGACAATACAATAATTTATTAAGTTTATTTGATTATCCTGATTAACGGTTTCCATATCTGAAAATATATACATTTACTTGCGCTCCCACCATATTTATACTGAATTTTTGATGAACAATAATAGTCTAAAAAACTAAATAATAGGTAAAACAAACTAACAAAACGCTTTTGTAAAGAGCTGAACTACAAAATTGAAAATAATTTCTTTAAATTAAAAAAAAATCAATATATCCTAAAAAAGAATGGGGGTGCTTTTTATGATATTTTATAATGACTTAACTTTTGCCAATATCTGTCTATAAAATATTTACAATAATTGAAATTTAGCAGACAACGCTTTTTTACGAAAAATTGATTTTTAAAATTTAAAGCAATTATTTTTAACCTTTTAGTTCAGCTCTTTACAAAAGCATGGTTTTTAGTTTTTTGAAACTATTATTTATTATTTTAAATTTCATATTTCGTTATCTTTATGAATAAAAAATTTTCGGTTGGAACTAAATAAAATAATATAAAGGGGACATACTTCGTCGACTAGTACTTTAAACAAAATTTTAAAAAACCATTTTTGATCACAATTCGATGAATTCAAAGTTCACAGAATACCTACGTCAAATAACGTATAAAATGCATTTAAAGGATTCCATTGTGTCAAATAAATTAAAATTTAAAAAAATAAAATACCTGCGTATTAATTTTATAGGATAAATAAAATTTCCAACCTTGGAAATCTATCTATGAATAGAAATATAACAACTTTAGATACTTTAAATGCCTTTATGTTTATCAATTTTGTATTTTCCATATTAAGTTTCATAAACAAAAAAAATATTATTTGTAAGCAAAAATGTCATTATTTTTATATCATCATCTGTTAATGTTTTTAAACTAAAAAAAAAAATTATGCACATTTTAAAATTAATAAATCAACAGTGCAAGCAATTTTTTTTCGTTCTAAATTGTGTCACTATGTGATCAGTAAGGTCATAGAGTAATATAGGAATTCATAATTGGATACTGGTAGTTTTTTTTCCAAGAAAGGGTTTGTGACAAACTGGTAATTCTTATTTCTGTCAGGCATGGCCAAACATGGCTTAGAGAAATCCCTCAGACTTTTGTATCTAAAATACGAGTAAAACAGTGACAATCAAAAATACGAGTAAGACAGAGAGACAACAATTTTTCTACCTATCTCATTACTATAAGAAAAACTGAGATAGGTAGTAGAGTCGCATACCCGTCTCGCTTCCTCCTCTATGAGCAATGCGGACTTGAATAAAGAAACACGCAATAAAGTTTATGGCACACAATAAAGTTATAACAATGGTGACTTCGACTTAAAATAACTCGCCCATGCCTGCTGTAAGTCGATGAAAATTAATCAAAAATTTAAATACAATTTTTAGAAAGGTTAGATCAGTAGTAAGTTACGAACTTATCTACGCAAATCACTCGAAAAAGTCCCCTTATTTTAGGTAATACTGAAATCTCTTTCAACTCCATACATAAGACATCAGCGTAAAAATGAATGCACCTAAATTTGGCACCATCTCAAGACTATAAACTGGAAGTGATTGACCGCCGAGACTGTAAACGTCATAGTCTCTATACTTGTTGTTAATTTTTGCAAACAATATATAAAAATTTGAACACATGGAATCATTTCTGGCATACCGCAATATTTGAATTGTTCTATGCTACCCCTAAATTAAGAACATTTTTTTTTTTTGCATAAAACAATCCCTTTTATTAATTTCAATTAAAATGTAAATATAACTATTTTTGAAGTATTGATTTTTTTGGCATTATTTATTTAAGAATGTATTTGTATTATTTTAAGTTTCTCGTAGAAAGTTTGAGTTTTCTCCCCAAAATAGAAATAATTAGTTAGGATACAATTTTTGTCTGATAATGTTCTAGAACAAACAACTTGTTATCAGACAGATATACATTGAAACGGGGCGTTCAAAAAAAGAAAAATGTATTTTCTAACTAATTTTTTTTTCGAAAATAATGTAAATAACAAAGAATGTTATAAAAAATGGTCATGTTTTTCGTGTGATACCTACGTTACGTATTTATACAAATATTTACGATTTCAAAGTTCTAAAACTTGCATATTTGTAATTTCTCGTTCAAATTACAGGGTAGCAATTCACCTGGAAAAACTATAAAATCTGAAAATGTCAGAGCATTTTTGAAGATTTTTATCTAAGAAAATGAGAACAATATATATATTCTGAGCATAAAGGATTAAATTCTAAAGATCTGATTTGAATCGATATCTCAAAATCTATATATTTTGCATCAACTCCACAAAATCCGTTTACCTTTGTGAATTTTTTTATCAGAATATGAACTAAGCATTTTTGTATTTGCATTCATTTCTTTAATAATTCTAAAATAGGCAGTGACTTTGTATCTAAAATCATGCCAAAGTGTGGAAAATTCATGAAAATTATATTATTAGTAAATGAAAATGTTTATCATAAACATAGCTATAATATACTCAGGATAATTTACTCATTTTGAAAATTATTTATCTGATCTCTAAAGCTTATATCCACCACGGCTAAATTTTTTTGTAACGTGTAGGGTCTTTAAGTCTAGGGTTTGACTATTTAAACAAAAATCTATTATTGGGTATTTAGTAAACACTTATTAATGTATTTAAAAATGAACAATATTTTTTCAAAAAAATATATATCACCAGGAGGTTTTGTACAATATGTTTGTATATGGGCTACTACTCTATTGAATAATATGTTATATATTATTGGTATGGTCCCGGCGGGTGTCGAAGGAATCTCCCGTCGCTACAACACCATTCACATATAGCACAAGTGGCTACCATATGTAGAAATTTCATTTCACATAATAATATATTTAAAATTGTAGTTTCTTTTTTTTACTTCTAATTTAACTAATTTATTTTTAAAAACACAATAACTGAAAAAAGTTAAGAAATATTTTTGTTTAATTTCTTGAAAATATTAAGAAATTTTATTTAGACGCGCTTCCTTTTTAAATATAGCTGGGAGACTCCAAAAATTTTAGAACTCTTCCCGACTTCAAGAGCAAAATAGTTTAGGTGTTTAACTTAAAATACAAAAATAAAATGGCCAAATAAATAGGGCCATGCAAATAAGTAAATAAGAGGTGTATAATTATTAAAAACTTTTTTTATAATTCTTTATCTCTCATCATTATCCATTTTCTTATCCATTCCGACTTAAAAGAGAAATTTGTATTTAACAAAAGCGTTTATTACAATTAATATTTCTAGTCGTCACAAAATTAAAACTAAACTTATAATATCCATATATGTTTCTAATATTTTAAATTATCTATTTTCTTTAAAACTACCCGAAACTGTTAACGGACTTTACTAAGAGATCTAATATTTTAGATAATTATTCAAACAAGTGAAAACAAACCATTCACTGAGTTAATTGTTGAAATACCATGTATAGACAGTGTTGATAACTCTGTCACATTACACATACATACAAGTCACACACATATAACTGATATTCCCATATATAATAATAATAACTATGCAATTTGCGCATAATTTGCGCTCTCACGGGTAAACAGTGATGTTTACGAAAAAATGTTTAAAACAAAGTTGTTTATTTTTTCATAAGGAACATTTTTTACACTTAAACTTTTGTTCTATCTTTAAAGGTTTACTAGCTGGGTCCTGCGGAGACAAGATGGGTCCAAGGCTCAATTGACCTATGTTGCTCATTTACGAACTTGATCTCACTTTTTACGTCCTAAGCACGCTATAAAAATTTCAGCTTGATATCTGTTTTCGTTTTTGAGTAATCGTGATGACAGACGGACAGACGACATACGACAGACAGACAGACGAAAATGAACTAATTAGGTGATTTTATGAACACCCATACCCAAAATTATGTTCGTAGTATCAATATTTTTAAGCGTTACATACTTGGAACTAAACTGAGTATACCTTGGTATATTTCATATACATGGTATAAAAATTGCAAACAGAAATTAAAATTGCCAAAATATGTATGTATCTTTATTACCTGTGACCTATTGCTTATTTTAAATACATAAGTAATTATTTTTTTGGGGTCAAAATGTTTATTTTTTAAAAACAGATTTTAGTTTTTTTTTCTAATGTAGTGTATTTAGAAATCAAATAATAGCCGATATGTCTATAATTATTTTTTCAATATATATCTGATTTTAAAATCCAATAACCTTAAAAATAATCAAAATTATTGAATCTTTGTTTAAAAAAAAAAAAACAAAAATACCGCCTTATAACTAATGCTATGCACAAAAAGTTATGAAGTATTTTATTTTTATACATCATTGGACAGTATCCAAATAAGCAGAAAAAAATTTTACTTTTTATTTATTTACGCCCAAATATTTCAACTACACAGTTTTCTTACTAAAATGAAATTATTTTTTAATAAGTTAAAATTTTCTATAACGATATATTTCTGCTTTCTAAAATTATATTTTTATTGTAATATACTTCTAAATAATACCCACTATTGAACAAAAAATCAGCTTTAATGTTTTCTACTCCTAAACATTTATACTCTCATAGGTTTATACTTTTATATATTTGTGCTTTTAAATAATTCTACTTTCAAAGAAAACTACTCTTGTCAAGTTCAATTCGAACAACATCTCGAATCAAAGTTATTCAAATATTTTGAGCAGAAGCGCATATAATTTCTCCTTATAATAATATTAGTATCTCCTAAATCAGGGCTTCTTAAACTATGGGTCGCGACCCCATTTGGGGTCGCGTAGCAAAATTCTGGGGTCGCGAGAGGTAAAAATACAATTTAACAGAAAATGTTTTTTAACTTGTAAAATAATTGTCATAAAGATAAAATAACAATTATCGTAGATAATAATATATCATAAAATCTTCTAGTTCGGAAAGATTGTTTGTACCTGCATTTCTATTAAGAGTATTATAATAACTTGAATAACATTTACTATGAATTATGAAATTTTATTGGAATTAATAAAAAATATAAATTTATTTTTGTCAATCTCTAAAAGCCGAAATAATCCCGAGAAATAATTATCAACAAAATTTCTAGGTATTATTGCTGAAGAAACAGCTTTAACACATATTAAATCCCAATATCGTTCAGCGATAAAAAATGTTGAAGAGGTCTTACGCCCAGCAGTTTCAAACATTCCACCAAGATTTGATTTGTTATGCAATAAAAAACAGGCACATCCATCTCATTAAATTTTTAACTTATACTTTAATTTAATACTTACCACGCAACTACTTGAATATATTCGAGAGAATTAAGACGGTCAGAATCCACTTTTATTTTTGAAACTATAATAAATACAATTTTAGAATTTTTTGTGCAATTTTTAATTTTAGATTTTTGTATGTTTCAAAACGAATTCTAAACTTATATATTTTCATATGTATATGTATATTGTTACCTAATAAATAAATCATCAAAAAATATTAATTTATTTTCCTTTTATATTTGTATGAGGTCGTCAAGAAACTCGCAATCATAAATGGGGTCGTGAATTACAAAAGTTTAAGAAGCCCTGTCCTAAATTATTCAGTTAAGTCAAGGTCTCAAAGCTTAAAATTTAAAGGTCACAAGACATAAATTTCCAAAATAATTGAATTTATTTATATTTTAGTAAACTATTAATTTTTGTGATATCCGAACAAATATCCGTGAAAACAAACGACAAACCATAACAGTAACAGCGTTTTTTTTTAAATAGAATTATTTGAAAATATAATTATTTAAAAATATAAAACGCTCTACCACGTATAGCTTAGCTCAAAATAAATGAATTTAACTAAACAGGCCCTAGTAAAAGTTGCTTCGTTTTGGCGCTATACGCTCTTGAAGTTTCAATTTTGAAAGCATTTTTTTCCATAACTTTAGACCGGATAGCCCGATTTTGATAAAATTGGGTCAGGTGACACTGTTTTTCATACAAAACAACTCATATCAAGCTAATAAGTAATATCCATTCATAGGTGAAAAATGTGGGGTTTTTGGTAGCTAAATTCCCCCAAATTTTTACGCCTGTGGAAATAAAATATTTTAAGTGTAGAATTTAGATAAAGTTAACTATTTATAACAAAAAAATTTGCAATTTTAAGCTTTGGTAGCGGAAAGATGTGCACAAAAAATAGTTTCGAAAAATTGATTCAGATATATTTTAAATAAAGACCTTTTATCAACAACCTGTATATTATCTATGATTGGAACCGTACCGTATAACATTGTGTATATTATATATAATAAGCTTGGAAAAAAACCGTAAACAATACCCATCCATGTGTATTAAAAATAAAAGGCCTGTAAATACCTCGTTTAGATCTTTACCATCATTTATGTAAAAAACTTAAATACACATAAGTGAAAAATTTTAAAATTCACAACAAAATTATCCAAAAACCCTAATTTTTTAACAAGTTCTTAAAACCAAATTTTTATTAAGCACAATTGACTATAGTAAAACGTTAAGCCTAATATCATTTTCTTTTCATTTTGTTACAGTGGATCAGGGCCATCGGATCGACCACATTTAGATTCCAGTGGATCAGATAGTGAATCAGAATCAGCTCAAACATCACATAAAAATTCAAATAGTGGTAACATCACCACTCCATATTCAAGTGGTCCAGTGGGAGCAACAACACAGATAAGTTATGCAGCTCTAGGTCCTAGTGGACCAATCGGGCAAGCATTGGGACAATCTATGTATACCACGGGGTCAGCAGTGCTTCATGATTATCAGACATTGTGACAGTGGTTACAAAACAGTGGCTATAATGAGTAAAAGAAATGTATATTAAAAAAAAAATTGTCAATCATTTTTTAGTGTTGGATCTTTTAAAAAAAATTATAGAAGGAGAGCTGATTGTTGTAAACACGCCTTAATAATACTAAACTTTAATTTTTATAAAGCAATATTTCTTATGTGTTTACCAAACATATACATGGGTCAAATTCCTTTAAAAAACATTTTCCGAAAATGACCAATTTTCAGCACTTTGACCAACTTTCGGAACTTGTTCAAAGGTACGCTTAAGGCTAGAATTGATAAAAATTAAACCTTAGTGTTATCAGAGAGCATCTACTAGAATCAGCTTGGACCATTAATAAATTTATGAAAAATAATTTTATATTTAAAAAAATAAATGTAAAATTTGTAATAATTTATTTAGTTTCTTTCTCGAATGTGGAAATTTTTCTTTCTTTTTTTGCTTAAAAAAGTGTGTGTGGCTGTGCAATTAAATTATGTTTCAGCATAAATTTTTTGGTATGAAAATTCTTTCCATTGAAGGAAATTATGGAAAATTTGTATCAATATATTATTATATATAAATGAAAAAAAAATGTTATTTTATTTTAAATTAATTTTAGTACAGGCGATACACCATTAAAAGGCTCTTTTTGGAATAAAAATTGTCATTTGAAAGAGTTTTGCATGAGTTTTTAAACAAGAAAAGAATATCAAAAAATTAGAGCGATTATTAAAAACACTTGTAGCCAAGTCTTTAGTCTGAAAAATTGGTAAGGACTATGATATGCATGGCACAAACATGAATTGCTAGAATCCCTGCAAAAGGCCTTTATAGCTTATCCGATTATTTTCTTTCACGTTTTCTTCGAATTATAACGATTTAAAACTTTTTTTTTGATATTAATTTTTGCTCAATAGACCTGCCTCTCCCTGAAATATGTAAAAATTGTGACACTATTCATCAGTTTCGTATCAGTTTGGCGTAATTGACAATTGTCAGGGAGGACTAAAAATGTTTTTTGGATGAATTCTAAGAACTGATGTGAGTGGTGTCCATGTCAAAGTTTCGACACATTTTTCGAAGAAAAACAAACTTCTAAGAAAACAAGGCCCAAAAAATAACCAGGAGTAAAGTGTCACTTTCGATTCAACGCTATTAGTCAAAAATTAGTCTTCACTCTTCTAAGATCAAAATGATCTACGAAAAAAGGATAAATTTTTTCCTCCTACTGAAATCATTGGAAAAATTTAAGTCAAAGCTTGCTGTCACACGCATCAATGTTCAGATACATTATTTCGGTGTTAGACAACTTCAAATCTTAAATATTCAATAAAAATTACCAAAAAATAAACCCAAAATCTTATTTTATTAATTTTTAATTTGTATAACTGGCTCAAATTTTAGATGCCACCATTGTGTACCTACAATAATAAAATATCTGAAAAAGAGAAGTGAAAAAATGGCAAAAGACCTAAGAAGGCTTAATTTGCTTAAATTTTTTTGGAAATGTTGATGGATAGAGCTGTTTTCAACTAAAAGGTAGTTTTTTACTTGCAATAAATTCCTAAAACTATTTTTAGGTCTCTAAAATGTTTATAATATTTGTCTGCTAGCATTCACGACATTGAACAGAAGTCGAAAGAAATTTGTATTCGGGCAACATTCTTGCCAGGTTCTTTTGCCACAGAGATTATATAATGGAACTCTCGCATCTAATCTAATCAAATGGCAATGATTATTCAAAAATTGCGGTACACACTAACCAAATGAAAATTGTGTAACGTCTGTACTAAAAATTTAAATAATGTATTTATTATATAATTTTTAGTTATATTTTTAGAGAGAGTTTGGAAATTTTATTTATGAGAAACACATTCTTCTGTTTTATTTTTCCAGAAATAAAAAAAAGAACCTACTTTGATATTTTAAATCTCTTTTTAGACAAACCACAAATTTTAGGCGTAAGGTATTTAAATATAAATAATATATACGCATGCTCAATATTATACAAAAAAACTAACTTCACTTCAATTTTTAATAATTCTAAATTATTACGTTAGACAATTTTTAATTATGATACCTCATTTTCGAGTATATTTCAAAAATATTTATTTTAGAAGTTTAATCAATCGAATTTTTATCCAAAACTAAAAGAAAAAAATGATCATTTACTGAACAGATTTTTTCATCGAATCACACGAAGAAAGCAATAAAGCACTAATGATAGAAAAATTGATTTCTTTCATTCAAAATTAATATTTCGGCTCGTTTAAGTCGCTGTTCCATAAATGATTGCTTTTACTCGTGTGCTTGATATCATTAAAAATTAATCGAACTTTGATAATTTGATTAACGGCAAGAAAATATTACAACTATGTCAAAAATAGAAATAAGGTTTCCCCAAAAAAGTTGCTTTGTTGGTTTAATTCAATAATTTAATTCAAGGTTTTATAAAATAAACATTTTTTGTTAAACTGCATCCGACTTTGCGTCAGATCTGATAGCTCTGTTGTTTTAACCCAATGAGTAATCCAAGTTTTGCCTTGAATGCCAAACACAACATAAAAAAGACCAAATTTTCTTTTGTTTATAAGTAAATTTACTACAATTTGAGGGTAAGACCGACATCTCGAAAACCCAATAGTTTCCAAAATACATAGTCTGTGGTAAGTATTTGTGTCTAGGGAGGGTTACCTTTGTGTCTGTGGTAGTTTTACGCATGCCTACAAAATATGAAATTAATCCGCCATTGAGTACTTATTATTTTAAATGTGGTCTAAGATAGGACCCGGGTCATCATTAGTCACACTACTTTTATAAAAGTAAGTAAAGGAAATGATTACGCAGTTCTGAATCTCAAAAACATAAGTCTTTTAACTATTTCCTGTAGATTTTTACCCTTTGAAACTGGAAAACATTAAAAAACTTCTATTACATCAGAGTTTCTTGCAAAACTCAATTGAAAAATTAGGAAACCTCGTAACCTTGGAATACTTCGTTAATTTATACATAATTGCAAAATTATAATCAAAAATTTTGACAGCTTTCTCGAAAAGGGCAAAAATGAATATAATTTCTAAAGCAGATTAATCCCAACATGACTTCTATTTTTGACGTAGCTATAATTATTCCCTGCTGTGGTATCTTAAGCATATGATCTACAAAAATAGGCATTTTTTAAAATATAAGCTGCTAAATACTTTGTTTGCACAAATAAAAACAACATAAATCAAAAATTCTAAGCTCAAACAAAAAAACCTTGTACAATAAATTTTTATTGAAATTTCAATAAAAAGCTACATATATTTAACAAAAAATACAAAACACTTGACACTTGAAATATAATAAATGCACAGTTTTAGAAATTATGGAAATATAAAAAAAATAAATAAACAAATATTATTAATAAAAAGAAAATTATGTAGATAATGTAGATAACTGCAATATAACAATCATTAATTGTTTACATTTTAGCTGACCATAGCTCCATAGCTGTAATTATTGCCATGAAACTGAAAAAAAAAATGTTAAAATATTCATTATAAAATCCGTTAATATTTATCTTGTAATCAAGAGCTTAAAAGGAAAATGTGCTTGCAAATTATTAGGATCAGAATTATCAGCTCAAAATAAGACATAAATATACCAAAATAATTCAAATAATTCCCGTTTCTAAAATTTCCATATTTTATTTACTTGTGACGGTGAAGCTGATAAAATTTTGTCGTTTCTCCCAATAGAAAAAGCGAATAATTTGTGAAAGATTCTATTTTATGGCTAAACACTAAAAAGAAAAAGATTGAAATAAGAACCTGATTTTGTAAGGAAACATGGTTATTTTGGAAACATGGAAATGTATAAAAGTTGACATTCTGAGTCCTGCAAAATACATGAAATACGATCTGCGAATGTAAGAACAAATAAGACTAAAGGACCGAAAAGAGGTGGTGTAGAAATATTTTGAAAAATTTAGTTTGTTGTCCCAAGTGGGATTCAAGAACACTAATTTAATTCTTATAATTTGCAAAATCAACTTTCTCATCAAAGCAATTACACTCTGGACATAAACCACCGATTTGTAAACATAAAAAAATATACTCAAAACTGATTTATGTAAAATTTTACTCAAATTTTTGATTTTTTTTTTAAATTGTTAAAACTAATTGTAAAAAATTTAGTTGAATAATTAAAAAAAAGTTCCATAAAATTCCCAATAGATTTTTTTAGAAATGTTTATTATAATTTTTTCAAAATATGTCGCCTTATTCAGCTTAGAAAATATTAAAACTAAGATATTAATAATTGTAACTGAACGTACTCTGGAAAATTTCTGAAATACCTGCAGAATTCTTGGAACAAAACAAAAAATGGATATTCAATTTCAATAAAAAAAAAATAACTTTTAATGTAATTCACTAAATAAACAAATTTAAAAAAATGATAACTTTATTTTTCATTTATTTTTTCCCAAATTTTTTCAGCAAATACGTATTCTGACTAACAAATTACGAAATCAATACAATAAAATATTTACCACTTGCTTGATTTTGTATTTGTATAATTATAAAAATTCGAATTTCTAAATTTCATCCTAAACGCCCAAAATTAAAAAATACAAAAATATAATTCATTTTATGATTAGATGCATAATTTCTGAGATATCATTCCACAAGAAGATGGAAATTTAGTTTAAAGATACATCTTAAACACAGGAAATTTGTTTAAAGATCTTTTGTTTTTTTTTTTGTTTTCTATTTGAATGAAAATTATCATAGTGGATTATCGTACTCGAAAAACACTCTAATTTTACCACTTAACATTCACCTACGAGGTATGGCCTGTAATTCAACGAGGGGTAATAAAAAATCAAGTCTGTTTGGTCAAGATTTTTATGGTCGTCCTGTTTTTCAACAGCCATTTAGCGATTTTAAATCATATCTTATTTGCTTAATGCTATAGCCGAAAGGTTGATGTGAGTTGTTTTCAATTTGTAAGTACATTAAGAAGGTAAGTTTGATTTAGGAAGAAATGCATCTCAAAAAAAATTCAAACCAGGTTTACTGAGTTAAAATAGTGCTCTTAGTTGCATCCAGTTTCCACAAACAGAAAAATTCCTATTTAATTATTATAATTAACAAATCTAGTTTTATTAAATTTAATAGAGGGGAAAATTATAAACAGTGCGCTAAATTTGCTTATTACACTAATAAGCTATTTTTGCATGAAAAACAGAGCAGAAAAAGTGTAAATACATAACAGGTTGGCTGATAAGTCCCCGGTCTGACACATAGATGGCGTCGCTAGTATTAAATGCATATTATTTTTATATAGTACCAACCTTCAAATGATTCGTGTCAAAATTTGACGTCTGTAAGTCAATTAGTTTGTGAGATAGAGCGTCTTTTGTGAAGCAACTTTTGTTATTGTGAAAAAAATGGAAAAAAAGGAATTTCGTGTTTTGATAAAATACTGTTTTCTGAAGGGAAAAAATACAGTGGAAGCAAAAACTTGGCTTGATAATGAGTTTCCGGACTCTGTATTTTTTCCCTTCAGAAAACAGTATTTTATCAAATACGAAATTCCATTTTTTCCATTTTTTTCACAATAACAAAAGTTGCTTCACAAAAGACGCTCTATCTCACAAACTAATTGACTTACAGACGTCAAATTTTGACACGAATCATTTGAAGGTTGGTACTATATAAAAATAATATGCATTTAATACTAGCGACGCCATCTATGTGTCAGACCGGGGACTTATCAGCCAACCTATTACATATCCTACAAGAGTGAAGAAATGGTATATTATACTATACTTATGTGTGATGGTGTTGGCGCAGGGAAGACAACGTTTTAAACTTTATTTTTACAATTTGTTTTTTTTACAATTACAACATGAGCACTTTTTCTAACAACAACTTACAAAGGAATCTAGTTTATCACATACCAGTCCTAAAACGCCTAGTAAAGTCTCGAATGTATCAAACTTCGAACATTTTTATTAAACACCTGTACCTTTTTCTATAAACTAGGTTTCTAACTATTAAAAAACGTATATGTACCTACTTATAATTTACATACTAATACGTTTATTCTTTATACTCCAAGCAAATAAGACATTTGGTTACTTAAAGCTGTATGATTTTATTTTTTTTAAAGGACTTTCGGGACCCGTATCTTGCAGCTCTTGTCAAATTATATATATTTATACATATATGTATCGATTTTCGCTGATTTTTTACGATTTTAATGTTTAAATCTTAAATATCGAATGCAAAAATGAATTATAGTAGTTCCAGAATAATTTTAACAACAAATACCCTCAACAGAGCCTATAAATTTTGAATATACAGAGGTTTTTAAAAAAAAAACTTTTTGCTTGAACTATTAGAAATGTAAATAATTGCCATCTTGTTGTAGTTTCAATAATGTGATTGAACTAATAAAATTAAAGCACTTAATTTCTTTTTATTTTAAATATTATATAAATTAATTACAATCGCCTTTCTACATAAAAACCATAAATATCGTTGTCGAAAACTAACTTATTGCTTAAGTATTTTCTAATTTTCTGAGTGAATGTTTTCGCCCCGAAATCGAAATTAAAAATTGTATTATACATTTATGCTTTGAACTGTCGACCTTATAACCATATCAACTATAAAAATAGTTTATAGTCAAAATTAATTCTGAGATAAGAATTCACTTTAGAGATAGGAATTGTATTAAATGTGCTAAAAGATTTCAAAAGAAATACCCAGATGGATATTTTCTATCAAATTTTTTTCCTCGTTTTTATTCCCAACTTAGGTGCTCCGTGAAAGAGAACGCTTCACTACTGACGATTTTCTTATGTAAGAAGTTATCCAACATGGCATAAAGAGTACGCATACAAATTCTCAAAGGTGATGTGATAAGTATCTAAGTTTATAGCTCGAATTAATATAAAAAATTAGTAGAACTGGAAAGTTATTGATGTACCCTTTAAAAGTAATATACATCACAATTCATTTAAGCAATGGTTTAAATTTGTAATAAATTTTCTATAAAAGTATGTACAATTGTTTTTTCAACTTTTTTGCATGTAAAAATAATATCTGTGTCTAATTTGAATAACTATTGTTAAAAATCCCCCCTTATAGGCTTCTAAAAATCTATAAAACATTGGAGTTAATAAAAATATTGTATATCAAATATGTATTTTTATTGTAAAATAATATAAATTTTTTATAAAAATCGACGGTTTTTTCTTGTAATAAATATCACCTTATTATATTTGAAAATTTTTATTTGCCTATTTATTTATTTATTTTATTTCTTATTTTTTTATTTTTTGTTATTTTTTAAAATATATTGTTTTTATAATTTTTATTATTGGATTACTATTTACAAGTTTAGAATAATTCGCTATTTTCGTTTTTAATGCAATGCATTATAATATTACAATGGAAATTGTCTCTGTTTATAACACTATAAGACAACTTTCAACCATGATACGTGATAGCGGTTTAAGATACTTGAGAGAAAACATTAAATTATTAGGGGGAGAAATTAAAAAACTCTTTTAATAACAATGTAATCTTTGGCTTGTTCAAGAGCCAAGTGCGAATCTTGATAAAATAACTGAATACTCATTTCTAATCTAATATATGCTTTATTTCGAACGCCAAGCTGATTAACGGCGTAACTAATTCATTTTCGAAATAATATTTCCAACTGAATTGTTTGTTTTTTATACGGTATCACTTTTCATTTTCAAATTTAAGGTGTTTAAAAAAGATGTATCCTTGGAGCTCAACATTTTTTGCAATTTTTATACCATGCATATGTGTAATATGGAAGGTATACTAAGTTTAAGTCCGTCCGTCCATCAGTCCGTCTGTCGACTCGATAACTCCAAACGAAAAAAGATATCAAGCTGAAATTTTTACAGCGTACTCAGGACGTAAAAAGTGAGGTCGAGTTCGTAAATGCGCAACATAGGTCAATTGGGTCTTAACCTATGGGTCCGTAGGACCCATCTTGTAAGCCGCTAGAGATATGACAAAAGTTTAAATATAAAAAATGTTCCTTATCAAAAAATAAACAACTTTTGTTTGAAACATTTTTTCTTAAACAACACTATTTACCCGTGAGGGCGCAAATTAGGCGTAAATTGTTTAGTATGTATTATATAAATTGTATATGTATGTGCAATGTGATCAATACTATTTATGCATGGCATTTCAACAATTAACTCAGTCAATTGCTTGTTTTCACTTATTTCTTTGAAAATTTTTTTTCGCACTTACTTTTGAAGATTATTCAACTTTTCGATCAAAAGTGCTGACATCTGCATTTGTTTTTCTTTGCAAATGGCGGATATTTGTCCACAAGTATGATAAGTGCTGCCAATTTTAGTAATGTAATTAAATCTTGAACTACCATTAAAGATCTCTGTATTACCGGTGTCAAATTATTGACATTTGATAATTGTTGACATTACTACACAACAATTTACACGGACTACCAAAACTGGAATCACCGAGATAATATTAACCAACAAAAATAAAATAATATTGAATTGAACGATTATTAAACTGGAAAATCTTTAAGAATATTTTGGTGACAATATTTTAAATTATTTATTTATTTTAACAAAACAGCAAATTAACCTCATATAATTAAAAATGACTAATAAAAATGCCGAACAAAGTACAACAAACAGTAATGAAATATTACCTATACTTTATTGGGTATTAGGATCTATTTGGGCTCCAATTACACTACCATGGATTATTTATCAAATGTTAGGTACTTTACATATGAAATATAAACGCACAAATTTAAATAGTAAGGTAAGTAAATTTGTGTGCCACATTTGAAGAACGAATTTTGTTAAAAAGTAATACTTGCAGGTTGTTCTAATTACGGGAGCTAGTTCAGGTTTAGGCGAAGCATTAGCCCATGCATTTTATGCCGCTGGTTGTAGAGTAATACTTGCTGCAAGACGTAAAAATGAATTGGAACGTGTGAAAAAAGATCTTTTAGAAAGTCATCAGGTATTTTATTCTAAGTATTAATTATTCAAGAACATCCTAATCTTTATCATCTTTTTTTTAGACGGTTCCCACACATGTTCCTATTATTTTACCATTAGATTTGACTGATCTGCCTTCCCTACCGAAGAATATTGAAACTGTTTTGGGGATTTGTAGTCAAATAGATATTTTAATAAACAACGGTGGAATTACTAGTCGAGGAAATGTTTTAAATACTGATTTAGGCGTTTATGAGAAATTAATGTTGGTTAATTATTTTGGACAAGTTTGTTTGACAAAAGGTATTTTTGAATTCGTTGAGATCTAATCGCTAATTTAAAGCTTACTTAGTATAATTTTTTTAGCTGTACTACCATCAATGGTTGAACGTAAAAGTGGACATATTGTACTCATAAGTAGCGTACAAGGTTTAATTGGAATTCCAAATCGTTCAGCTTACGCTGCCTCTAAACATGCTATTCAAGCATTTTGTGATAGTTTACGAGCAGAAGTAGCCGAACATAATGTTGAAGTTACAGTCGTATCACCCGGATACATTAAAACTGAATTATCTTTAAATGCCTTAACTGAAAGTGGTTCTAAATATGGAAGTAAGTAAATTTTAAACATTTAATCAGAAAAATTACTAACCCATCTCTTAAAGTCCCCTTGATTTCACACTTACAAACAGTAAAATTTTCGTCGGAAATAACCCTGGGATAAAATTTTGCTTAGAAATATAATGATCTAGATTTTACAACGTCCAAATAAAGATCTAACTAACTTTAGCTTTTCTCCGAAGGGAACATAACAAAAATTTCTAATTTTACTTGGTAAATTCGATAATATCGATTCGATAATTTCATACTATTTTCAGGAATGGACGAAAACACAGCTAAGGGCTATTCAGCAGAATATGTAGCTGAACAAATTGTGCGTGCAGTTGTGGAGAAAAAGAATGAAGTTATAATTGCACCACCAACAGCCAGAATTGCAGTATATCTTAGAAGGTTGTTACCTTCCGTGTATTTTTGGATAATGAATAAACGGGCAAAAAACGAAGTGTAAAATATGTACTTAATTTCAAATCTTGTTTTTTATTTACTTGTTAATAAAAGTTTTTGATTTTCTAAATTTGAGCATATTTTCTCTTCTAAATTTCTGAATAATTCTTTCTATATTTCCTCTTATCAGAATTATAAATTCGAATCCATGACAAAAATATCACTCAGTATAAAGCAAATCAAAAAGATCCAACCCAGTTTTAAATAACCTGACGCGAAGACAAGAAAATGAAAAACTTGCGGTTTCTGCATGAAATTGTCTCAAAATGCTGGTTGAAAATGGTAAGAAAAAAATATGTTTTAAATTTTGTGATTTTTTAAATTTTAATTGTACTAGCAAACGAGAAAGTCTCAAAGTTTCAAAGTTTAAAACGATAATTAAGGAAGTTCTATCTCTCATATACAAACCTTCTCACAATAATGAAAAATTTTATCGCCAGTTTTGACAAATATGCATTATTAAAATTTATTACTGAAAAAATCATACTCCCATATTTTAAAATATATATTTTTATTGAAATTTTCTAAAAACAATCTTCAATCGAATTATACAAACCAATAATACGCTAACAATATATTTTTCATCAAACCTTTATATATAATTTACAATTTTTTTTTAAATAACAATAGTATTAGTACTTTCCTCTAATCGCCATTTTTTTTTCACTAATTTTTGCAAGGATATGGAAGATAAAATAGCTTTCCTATTTTTAAATTACTTGGCAAATATTACAAAATAAATTTACAACAATACAAATGACTTAACAAGTGTAAAATAATTACAAAAATAAATTTACTTTTCGATTTTGCCCCAGTTTTTTTTCCTAAATTTGTGCAAAGCTGTTGACATAATTTTGATTTCTAAACAGCTTTGAATCTTGAGTGCAGTGTTGTTGGTTGGTTGGCTTTGCTTAAAGGGTTTCACCACAATAATTTTTTGAAACGAAATATGAATATGCTCGTTCATTATTTTTTGAAAATATTTTGTGGATGTGGTTTCCATTTGCACCACAAATAATGTGGACTAAGAGCTGGCCGCAGTAAATCCTCCTATGATAACACTTAAATTCAATTTATTTTAAATTTATAGTTTTAATCGTCTTTAAAAAGGCATAAGATTTTACAAATTCTGATAGTGGGGCCAAAGTCTAGGAAAGAAGCCACGTTCAGTGTGAATGTTCTAACCATTCTCCACGGTTTAAATCCAAAAATGTCAATATTTTAAGGATTGTCAAAAACTTTTCATTACAAATCCAAATTTAATTTTCTATTTTATTTTAATTTTATTCTGTCTCTCAAATGTCTTGAAAACTTTGAGATTTAGTGCGTACATTGTCATGAATTGAATTAGAACAAAATAAAAATTTTGTCTGGCATTTTTGTAAAGTCCGGTAAGAAAATTTGAAACTAAGAACTTTGACCCACTTTTAGCCCATAAATATAAATCGCTGTGCGCTGCTTTAAGGACTTTTAAAAACTATAAAATCAAATATAAATTGAACTTGTGTTGGAAAATCGAAATGGTATAAGAGATAATTTGCTACGATCAGGTATCTTATAAATGTGAGTCACATGTGGTCACAACCCTAACTAGCTAAATTAAGTAACAGAAAAAATTAAATTCACGTTGAACGATTGAAACTAAGTGTGATGTTTTAAAGCAGTAGCCTTTATCTGATAAATAAAAATAAATGATTGTCCTAAATCAAGATTATCTGTTGGTGTTTTTTTTTCATCTCTTTATAATAAAAATTAAAAAATATACAAAACTTAAATTTTAAACAGTCTTTTTTTTCAACACAAAATCAGTTTTTTTTCAACAATTTTATTTATCAGATGGTTTTTGTTTATAGTGGAATGTAGACTACGATTTTAAACTTACAATTATTGCTTCCATCTTACTTAAGTCTACTTCTACAGATTCCACTATCAATTTTAATATCCTAGATATATAACAAACGCTGAATTTTTTTTTAAGAAAGCATTACGTATAGACTTTTAAAAATCAAATCTTTCGTTAATTTCAATCAATTGTAACTATCGCAAGTTTTCGTCAAATTTGTGAGTAATATTTTTTTTCGAAATACTATTTTGTTTGAAGTATTTGTGTGTTTTTAATTCCTACGAGGGTTGAAAAAATAAAGTTTTTTTATTTATAAATTCAAAAACAGGAAGGAAGAATAAAAAGTTTAAAATAAAAATTGTAGAGCTTATGATTTAACATATGAAAAGCGTTTGGACATTTTTAGATACTCTCAAAATCGAGAGAGTTAAAAGCCAGTCCGCTAAAGTAGATTTATCTGAAATATCAAATAAAACAAAAAAATTATCCGACTGAAATTTTGCCATTATTTTCGAAAAATAGTTTAGTTTGAACTTATTTTTCTAGCTTTCAGCTTTTTTTTGTTGAAAAATATGAAGAAATGCTCTAATATTGAACTTAGTTCGTTATTTCTATTTAAAAGATTAATTCCTTTTACGAATAAATCCACTGAATTACAAAGATTTGATTTTTAAATGAACATAATATTAAAAATAAAAGAAAATTGATTAAGTAATGCTATCTTAAAAAAGTTTTAAGTGAAAAATGAAACCAGAGATATAGAGAGTAGGAAAATTTTCTTGCTTCAACTACACATTTTTCCTTTCCATGCTTTTTCGTATTAAAATTATCTTACTTTAATAAATATTTCAATTATGTGAAATATTTTTCAAGGGCACTGATTCGAATTACGTCCATTTTATCACAAACAACTTAAACATTAGTTTAAAAAGAAATTATTCCTTTCTCTTTTCAATTAGTGAGGTAACATGTTAATACTAGATCAATCAAAACTTACAAAAACAAAAAATAATCTGGAAAATTTTGGAACACAAAATTTTTTTTTTGTTGAAAGGCAGAGAAATTAAACCCGCTTGTTTTTTGAATTGCAATCCCATGCCAGGATCACATCCCAATATTTATGTAGCGAAAACTATCGAAGAGAAAAATATCGGTTCAGAACATAAAATAAACCCTGATTACATATTTTGCAAATACAAAAATTAGTTTTATGTTTACAATAGGGAATATTCATATATTTTTTTAAATATTTTTAATTCATTGTTTACACCGTTATAACAAAGTAAAAAATATAAATACTGCTTAATAATGCTGTATTTAAGTGTAAAAAAATATTTAAAATACATTATAATTTTGAGATAGTTAAACGCAGTTTTTTGGCGCTCTCTGTTGATGACATATAAGTACGTGATCTGTCAATTTTTGACAGTTCAATGTATAATTTACACTTTAAAAAAATGAATTACAGAATTTACACTCATTATTATTAAGTTTTCTAATAAAAAGCCGTAGAATAGTATAATTTAATGAAATACCATATAAAATGTAAGTAATTAATATCATACAGTATGTCAACAAATTTGACAAGCCCGTACTTTGATGTCACGTCCGTATAAAAATTTGAATTTCCGTTTTAGAAATTTTTAAATGCCCTCACTGAATTTGTACTTTTATTGATTAATTTTAAGTAATTAAAAAGATATTAATTACTAAAATAATAGTTTAGTTGAAATGCCCAGTCATTAAAGTTACGGAAGAAAAATATTTGAACCAAATTTAAATTTCATGAATATTCCCTATTCGTTTTGAACATATTTGTTCCTTAAATATTTTCTGTAAAATAATAAATGATCGTACTCCTCTCGTTGATTTTTGTTTTTGGAAGTTTTAACTGCTCTGTGCATTCAAATTGAGAATTTTCCAATTTAAATAGTTATTCGTTCAAATGCCTTTTTGTGTCTACTCTCTAGACTTCTAGAATGATATACGTGAAATGGTATAATAAACTATTGAAAATAATTCAAACTAAAGAATATTTTACATACATAAAATGAATATGTAAAATATTCAATATTTTTATTGCACTTAGCAAAATTGATGTAATTTATATGCACGAGATCATTTTAATATTTTATATAATCGCCATGCACAAAATGCAATCGTTGTTAGCGTTACGCCACAATGTAAATACAGTCTTTTTGTTTGATTCTTTCGTACAATAACAATTGGTGTATTCGCTGTTAACATTGTTAATATTGGCATACGTGCTAATGTACGTGAATCGGTTTCTACTTGATAATTAACACATGGATCAAATTGCCATCCGATTGTATATAAACTTGTACATATTGTTGATAGTGCTCCAAGTGGTATATAAATTGCTGGTATTTCTTGCCATATTAATCCTATGAACCAACAAAAATTAGCATATTAACAATACAAGTGAATATTCATGTAGGTCAAGAAGGTTATACAGAATGACAAATGTTCAATTCGAAAAAGTGTTTCGAACAAAAAATTGTTAGTATTTTTATGAGAAATAGTCGAGGAAATAAGGTGATTTGATCCAGGAAATAACTTCGCGATAATAGATTTTAATGGGAGCCGGTGGAAAATGTTTGTT
The DNA here is from genome assembly GCF_905475395.1 of Chrysoperla carnea. Classification (NCBI taxonomy): domain Eukaryota; kingdom Metazoa; phylum Arthropoda; class Insecta; order Neuroptera; family Chrysopidae; genus Chrysoperla; species Chrysoperla carnea. The sequence continues at coordinate 112,629,521 of NC_058337.1, forward strand.
TGAGTGTACTCTACAAAATCAAAATCATTTTTAGGAACTCATTTTAAATGGTATTGGAGTTTGAGATAGACTAGTTTTTAACCGACTTCAAACCAAAAAAAGGAGGTTCTCAATTCGACTGTATTTTTTTTTGTTAATGTTTGTTACCTCGGAACTTTTGACTGAGTGAATTAATCTATTTCTGACAACGAAATCCATGAAAAAACCATAAAAGTCTTAAATTTGAATTAAGTATGCACGATAAGAGGACGAATAACTCAATATCACGCCAACCGATTACGATGATTCTTTTTTAGTGACAAATTAGTTAGTGTACATGTGAGATTCACTAAAAATCACACAATAAAAAAAAACTTTTAACAAAACAAAAATTGACTTCAAAAGAAAAACTTTTTCATAACAAATTAATATGCACTAAAAAGTAAAAAAATAACGACAATATAATGCAGTTAAAATTTTTGTTATTTTTGGAGTCGGTGTCAGCCAAGCTAATGTAGCATAGTGTTCCTTCAGAGTTGTTTCCTTGGCTGACACCGACTCCAAAAATAACAAAAATTTTAACTGCATTATATTGTCGTTATTTTTTTACTTTTTAGTGCATATTAATTTGTTTTGGAAAAGTTTTTCTTTTGAAGTCGGTTTTTTTTTTGTTAAAAGTTTTGATTTATTAGTTCTTCCTTTCCTAGGGTGAGATCAGTATTTTCTTTGTATTAATTAAAAAGAAATTATTTTCACTATCTTCAAGTTGTTAAGCCTCGTGCTTATGTCCTCTTTTGTTTGAGACATTGCAGTTCAGCTCTACATGCCTTTTGTATTTCTATTATTTTTGACATCTAATAAACCTTTCTGTTTAAAAGCACACCCCTGTCAAAAGTTCCCCAATGTGAAACGAATTCAAAATAGAAAATCACACGATTTTGTGTAAAAAAAAACGTGTAACGTTTCAAATACTTGCATCCAGAATTACTTTAATAAAATGGTAGAGCTCTTTACATTGTAAGCTCTAAATGTTACGGTTGGTTCTTAGTCTATAATAGTTTGTAGCCTACGAGTCCATGTTTAAGATAAGGATATAATAAATTTATGAACGTTTAGTGAAAAACAGTTGAAAATTTTAACCAACGGAACCAACACCCAAAATTTCATTCTGGTATTACTTAGAGAATAAAATTACCTGTAAATATTGAACTTAATCCTGAAACAACGGCAGTTTTATGTAGACAATTTCCTACTGTTATCCAACGAGCAGTTTCATCTCCTAATTTCATTGGTTCTATAATAATTGCCATACAATTTGCATCTAGCGCTCTTTCTAACTCCATTTCAAAAGTTTCTTGAGCATTGTCACTATCGTATACTTCCCTAATTAAAGCTACATTAGACGGATGTAATTCAGCCCTAAAAATAAATGTTTAATCATTTTCTGATGATTGCATATCATTTATTGGTGAAGGTTTTATGTAAATTTCTTAAATGTTAAGGTTAGAGACAATGACTTATTATTTTACATTTTATACATTCATATTCGAATGATATAAAATGATAACAAATTATAAGATTATATATTTATAAAATGAATAAATATTTACCTATCACCGGCACCGTCCATTTTTATTTTCTATGTTATTCGAATTTTTAATAACTTGAGGTAGAATAGAAATCCAACTTTTGGACTTCTACCGTACCTTTCCTATTTACTTCAGATGCTTACTGAATTATCGATTGTTCACTCGTCATTTCCATTTAATTGGGAAAGAACTACATTATTTGGTTTGAAGCTTCACTAAATTTAAATCACAGAGACTTTTTGCTCATCCCAAAGAGAACAGATAGAGTTAATTTTGAATTATATATTTTTCAATATTAGACAAGATTTTTATACATCTATATATATATTTACACAATATGATTTTGAATCCTTTTGGATTGATTGTTAAATTTTTCCATACTAAGAACCTGTTATTCGATGAACTTCAAATTCTGCCTATGGGCTCATAATTCAGGAGCGCATTCATCCTAAAGGTTCGTTCAGACCTAGGATTACAGATGCGATTTTACCAATAAAATATATATTTTACTTAATTTATGAATAAACTACTGGTAAATTACCGGACAAGTAACCAAATAAGTATTTCATGCCATCTAGTATATCTACAACATATTACCGGACCTATTAAGCATGACGCGGGATATATAAATATTAAATGAAATTTTGTATTCCTTATTCTAGTTCAAAAGTGAATTGAATATAAATAATATCAAGAATCACTTGTAAGTTAAAAGGTTCACTTTAATAAAAAAAATACTCTAAGTTATAAAAATAATTGATTAATTATCATTCAAAAATTTATTTTACTGGTTGATTAACCGAATAACTTACCGGTAAATAACCAGATAATTGTCCTCTCGAATCACTACCCAGGATTAAATACAATTAATCGAGCTTAGAGTAAAGCCTAGCTTTTTTTTTCTGCGATAACTCACCAGAAACTACCTGCACGAAATAATGATTTTTGAGACAAAAACTGTGGCCCAGTCACACACTTGTGTGTGCTCTCAAGCGCTCACTGGTAAGGGTAATAAGGATTACATTAAAAAACATAGGTATATGCATATTTAATTAACAATAAATATATTTATCAAATCATATTTTACATTAGCCAAGTTCGATAGCCATAGGTCATTTGAGATAAATCAACATTTTAAAAAATAAAATAATATTTTTATCCAGCCTTAAAGTAAAATTTAATAAAAGTTTGCTGCATTTTATCGATGCGATGGAAAAATTTGCGAGAGACTATTATCCGTGTCAATTTTCGATTCGCATGCAATCCACTGTTTGAGCTCACTCTGTAAAACAAATATTTTTATAAAAAGTGATGCATAAGAGGATATGGTAATAAACAGGGCACCAAATTGTTGACACTTTAAAAGAAAGAAAACATAAAACTATAACTCTAAATTACATGCATAAAAGAGTAACTTTAACGTGAACTTTTTGAGAGGGTAAATGAAAGATGGAAAAAATACAATTTTTTTCGAAATTATCCAAAAATTTCATAATATTTTTTATCAGTTTGTTAGTTTGGCTTTTAATTCGCAAAAGTATTCGATTTTTTTATAATGCAGAACGAATTAAATTTTCTTTTAAATATCACAAAATTTTAATACTTACAATTAGCAAATGACATGTAGCCAATAAAGATTTTGAATTAATTCCACAATCGCCACCCGTGGATGGAAAATCCGGTGCATTGAATCGTTTACCAGCCCAATCTCTTGTAAATGTAACTTGCGTATTTGCTTTTGGTAAGAGTATCATTAGCACTACCGTTGATATGAGAATGCTGACAACGAGACTTCTTTTATTCATTGTTCTAGAAAAAAACAAAAAAAAAATTAACAAATTTAATTTGATGCAAATCTATAGAGAAAGAACAGAACAAAAGACAAGTAAACACGAATTTTTATTGTATATTTTTTTACAAGAAATCGTTAATTTTTCGTAACAATTAATGTAATTGTCACTTTATTATGTAAAAAGTGCACCACATAAGAAGTTCAACAAATATCCGGTCTAGCGCTGTAATCATATCTTAATGTCCAGTTCATTCTCTATGGTTAAAATTGTATGATCCATACAATTTTTTATTCATATCCTTTACAACAATTGAACAAACAGTTGTGGTGAGAGTCTTTCTTGCTCAAAGTAATATGATTATTTTTCGATTCGAACAAATCCCTTTTATAGGAAATATCGGACGTTTGAATAATATACTGCTCTGCGTCTTCCTATAATTCCAAAGGGAGTAAACTATGTATATGTGTGTATGTATATTGGATTATTTTCTCTGTAAATATGCATTGAATATTTATTTTGAAATATTCTAAAATAAAAATATGAAATATATAAATAAAAAAAAGTTCTTTGATTTTTTTTTAAATAAAATATTTTTATATGATACCTAATCTTTCGTGGGTATGTTTTACAGTGCGTTAGAAAAATTTCACAAAAATATCGAAAAATCATTGCTATGTCCGAGTTAACTTAAAGATTCGTTGGAATCTTGTAAAAATATAAACCCAAGAACTTTCGAGTCTTCAAACAGTTACAAAATATCCTTGTAACGATGGAATATATTAATTTAGGAAGAATCTGTTTTGATTGTAATCATGAAATAATATGAATGCAACCATTCAAGGAAAGACCGAAGTAACCAATAAATTCAGCTATTTCTAACTTTGTTGATACGTTTTCTTCCGTATAAAAAGTAAAACCTGTATTGTGTTTCAATTAGTTAGCCCACTCAAATCCGAGAAAAATCAAATACATGTTTCCTTTTTATGAAATGATATAGGCAATATGTATTACAGCCTTGTAAGCTTTCAGCATAAAACCAGACTTTAATGGCAATATGAGGATTTTTGTCGAATATTAATTACTCAATAGGCAACTTTGTATAAAGTTACAGTAGACTAATTAAAGCAGGGTTTTAGTATTTTTAGGGTACTTTAAATTTTTTGAACGCATTGTATTATATTCTTCACTTACCATGTAAATATGGATGTTTACCTAATAATATGAATATTCAGTTATAAATAATCATATTTTGATTTTATGTAGGGGGTGATTATTAAAAGTGCATTATCAAAATCATTTGATAATGGACTATCACGAGTCAAGTTCACCGAAAATTAAGGAAATTTATGTAGTTGCACCGAGTGATTATTAATAGCAGCATTTCGAATTTTCACAGACATTGCCAAAAAGTCTGAGAGAAACTCTTGCGTCCCTCAGTAACCATAATATACCCCTTCTAACAAGGTGCAAATATTGCAACAATTTTTACAAAACACGATTGACATTATTTCAGAGCAGGAATTATAAAAAATAATTAAACACTTTTTATGGGCTTTATAAATACCATTTAATCATCTGAGACTCTCAAGAACAGAAATTGTAGAAATTCTAATCCAGTGGAATGAAACAAAATATCATTCTCCTCTTGGCCAATAAATCTTCTTCCAATGTGCTTTGGAATTCAGCTCAAAACCTTTTTTTAATTGAACTCAGATGAGAATCACTTTGTGTAGCTATATAATTTTTATGTAAAATAAAATAATTTTTATTTTAAAAATAATTTATTTCAATTTAAAAATAAATTTATACCTATAAAAAGTAAATATTAATTGAACATTTATGAAAATATAGATGTATAAAATATTTTTTATTTAAAGGATAACACACACAGAGGTAAAAAATGTATCACTTTTTTAATTTCTCTATAATAAGTAAGATAGGTATACTTCGGGATAATTTTGAAGATAAATAATCTTCACAGTCGAGCGAAATATAAAATTGAAAAGGGAAAAGCAGATAAAAAGACAGGACGGCGAGGAGGGTTAAATGGTAAGCAAAAGATATTAAAGTAGTTGCTCCGCAATTGCAATATGGACATTGCAATATGAAAAATTTAGACGATAGCTTGTGGGTGAAACAGAAATAACTATAGTAGTATTGTAAATAACTGATCACACACTGAAAATTGTGTGTATGAAGCCTATGCTGGTACAGTATTAGACAAAATTATACCTCATTTCACTACAAGCTCATATACTCTTACCGCGCATACATTCCAAAACTTTTTGACAATATTGAAGCGAAGCAACATCCATTAACCTATATTTATTTTTTTAAATGTCGAAATTCCTGATTTCATTTGTTCTTTGAAGAGAAGTAGTCGAAGGTTTCCTTTCATAGAGTTTTATTTTAGAACTTGCGATATTCTCTGAATTACTGCAGTATATAATAATATAATACCCCCAATGTAATGACTCGATTTCTTTGCCCGCGAGTATATATTTATTTGAACTATAAAATAATATTTACAGGAGATACAAAATACCTCTTGGGATAATAAAGGTCGTACTGTTATGTGCTAATCGAAAAACATATGTTACACACTTATGTGTGGAAAAAATTAAAATGCATATGGTATAGCTCTTCAAAGAGTGGATGTATCAAAAAGTTACTGTAAGCCTATAACCACGCATTTTAAGGCCACGATTTTAAGTTGAAACGATTAACGCATAGCAAGCAAATTATGCCAATTAAGTAGCTTTCACAAATTTCATGATAGGTCGACGAAGGCTAAATATTATAAAAATCACCTTCGAAAATTACCGCTATGACCTAACGCCGGAATGAAAAGAGGGTTAAATAAAATAATTAAAAAGATTTTTCAAAAACATTGTCAAGATGCTATTTAAGGATAATTTTAATCTAAATCTTAAGTTAAAAATCATTCGTAATCATTGAACACATTAAACATGGGTAATGTTCATTTAAGCGTTAAATTTTATTTGACATTATGAAAAATAAATGAAAAAAGTTTTTTAAGTAATGCAATAATACTCATTTTTAATTTAAAGTGAAATGGAAAATTTAAAAAATACATGATCAGTTTGCGGTGTTCCAAAGGTCAAGTTCGCTAAGGAAAATATATTTAGCCGATAAATACAATATATTACGTAGTGATGAAATATAATTTATGGTTTTTTATTTCTGATAAGCTCAAAAACATTCCACATGATTTTTGAAATTGTGATTACGATTCATGCTTAACGATTTTCTAGCCTGGAATATATTGTCGTATGACTTCAAAAATATCACGGCCATAAGTATTCTTATGGAAAGGATTACTTTTTTTAAGTTTTGAAAAAAATGACCATAATTTAGTAGGATTACATACTTGATTTATAAAAATTGTATAAAATTTGGATGTGATAGGTCAAAATTAAATTTTTTGAATTCTGATGACGTCATAAAGTTAAAAAATTTGATTTTTTTGATAACATAGGCAAATTTGATCCGATCTTATTGGAATTTTTTTTGAAACCCACTAATTTTGGATCATTCTTTTCAGTTATTATGGCAGTTTTTCGCTAGCTATCATTTATATGCTTAATTCCGAGACCAGGACTCCACATTCTTGAAATCTGTTACAGCTAAGTTAATTTTGATCACAAATTTGAAAAGTATGACCCAAATTTAGTAGAATTACATACTTGGTTTATCAAAATTGGATAAAATTTGGATGATAGATCAAAATTAAATTTTTATGATTTTGATGACGTCATTAAGTTAAAAAATTCGATTTTTTCAATAACACAGGCAAATTTGATCCGATCTTATAGGAATTTTTTTTGAAACCCACTATTTTTGGGTCATTCTTTTCAGTTGTTATGGCAGTTTTTCGCTAGCTATCACTTATATGCTTAATTCCGAGACCAGAACTCCACATTCTTGAAATTTATTAGAGCTAAGTTAATTTTGATCACAAATTTGAAAAGTATCACCCAATTTTAGTGGGGTTACATACTTGGTTTATTAAAATTGCCAATATGATACTTTTTGATACCTTTTAATGAATAGCGAATATATTAATAATCACTACAATTTTAATTCAATTTTGTATTACTCTGTACTTTATTTATTATCAACAAAATTACGAATTTGAAGATTAATCAGTTCCTCATGCAAAATACCCCAGTATTATTTTTTAGAGTAATGGGTTCCTTAAAAATATGTTTTGCTCGGAAACGTAGAGAGAAATCAATACTTTAATTTGATACGCTACTCTAAAATAGTTTATCAATTAAATGTACAGTAAAACGACATGATTATGGCGACTCTTCCCAATTTTGCCTTTATTCTTATGTTGAATACTATCACTATACAAATTTTCATCAAAATCGTTAGAGCATATTCCGATGTATATAAGGCGCAACCTAAATAATTGCCAACGGCGCTATGTAGCCTCGTTACGGCCCTGCACATATAAGCCTGCCTAGTGGATGATAATTATTCTGGGCCTATAACCACTTTCATTTTGTATTTGATAAACAAATGAATTTCCAATGAGATGTAAGGTAACTACGGTAAGGTACAAAATAATTTGAACCACAAAATTATTGATTTCATTTAAAAAAATATATATTATCTTTATAAAATTTATTTTAAAACATAAAAAATACTATATTTTTGTTATTTTCATATCAATAATATCATTCTGTTGTTGGTGTTCACTATTATTAGTCTTAACATATTTATGTACAATCGGACATAATAAATTACGATCCACCTTCTTTGATTCTTCTTCATTATATGTCAAATAACTTACAATTAAACCTACAAATACTGAAATAAATGTACCAAGTACGGTATAACTTAAATATGAAAATCTAAATAAGATGAATGGTTCGTGAATATCTTCTTGAGCTTGCCTAAAAACCAATAAACAATTTGTGTTATTAAATTATTACTATTTTCAAAAAGGGCCGAAAATTTTTGATGCTATTATTAATGTAAAAGAAGCTAAACTTCTTGTACTTTTTGGGTCTTCTTAAACTTTAAACTCTTAATTAACGTATACTTACGCCGTATGAACGTATGAAGAATTTAATTCGAAAAAGTCCAAATTAGGATTCGGACACTCTTCCGTGCTTATTGGTAATTTGAAATTATTATTATATCCTTGAGAAATTGCATTTTGTGCTCCAATACATATGACAGCCATTCCAATAACGCTAGCCGCTGCTCCTGAAATAGCACCCTAAGGCAAAAAAAAAAATGTGCCTTTATTTGTGCGAATAAATTTGGATAAAAATAATATTACCTTCGTATTACATTTGGGAAATAATGTACCAAGTATAAATAATCCTAATAAAGCACCTTCCGTGATTCCATCCATTAAATAATTAATCTAGAATAAATTTATAATTAAATAGCGCTCAAATCATTTTTAAGACAATTTTCTTACTTGTAAAATTTCCCCTAAATGTTCAATTACAAACACCAAACTCCATGCAATAACTCCGCTAATTAAAACAGTTCCTTTCATAATTAATCCAGCTTTTAAATCAGATAATTCATATCCCAAATAATTTACAATAAAATCATTATAAACTGTTGCACCGATTGTATTCAATTTTGCTGAAGATGTACTCAATGCAGCACTAAATAATCCAGCCATAAAAATACCAGTAATACCCATTATATGTCCCATTGTTTCTGTTACAAATAATGGTACCATTTGATCAGATTTGCTGACTCTCTAAAAAGAACAAAATTTCTCTAATTAGTTTTACCAAATGCGCTGCTCATCGAATGCATAAAAAAAGTTAAATTGAAAAAAGTAAAAAAAAAATTGTCGAACAGTTTTGGGACGATTTGGAAAGGGAGGAGTGCTTTTCTAAACTAAAAGTTTCAGTTGTCATCATGCAGTTGTCGGTGACTTCGGTCGAATTGTTTGATCGAAAATTCAATATCAATCAAAATGATTATGTACTCGTCTGAGGCACAATCTTAAGTTATGTTAAAATGATTCGAACAAAACGTCCAATAATAAAAAAAAGAAACTTTTTTTATTCATTGTTGAGCCAAAATATCCGTCCGAAATCACGGACTCGCAACACTATATGTATTGCATCAAAAGCGTACATCCCTTTCTATTCAAACGCCTGAGTAATTCTCGATCAAAAAGCACTTAATGACTCATCGTCATATTTTGGCATTAAAACAAGTTCAGATCCAGGAGGAGGCACCTGCTTTTACCTGCTCCCCGTGATACATCCATGGGTAAATGAATGTAATTTTTTTTAGATTTTTGTTTAAATAAAATCAATAGTTTACAACTTACTCCTTCACTGATCGGATCACATTTCCAATAATTTGCATACAAAACAATGCCCAATAAACATGCCGAAAACGTTAACATGGTCGTTATTATACACATGATAGCTAAAACACTTCAACAATATTGTATTAATTATATTCTCTTGCAATTATCGCATCTAAAGCAGTTCAAAGATGTCCAATATTTTCAACCCTATTCACTTCACTATCCATCGAAACAAGAACATTAGATAGAATATAAAAATAATGATCATCTATGAACTGCTTTAATGAATTAGCTTTCAAATACCTTCTAGCTTGTTTTAATGTTCGAACTGATTTAAATTTTTGTATGTTACTTTGATCGATTGGAATTTTTGCTATCCAATGGAATGTATTTCCAATTATGGCAAGCCATAATGAATTTCTTATAAATGGACTTGGATTCAAACTATAAAAAAAAAAGAAATGTATAAATATATATTTATATATTTTATAATCTTTAATTCACGGATACGGAATAATCTTTAAAATTTTTAGGCCAATAACACACAAAAAAATTTGGAAATCGGTTGACCCTGCAAGTCATCCCTGTAACTTCCCGCTAAGAATTGACTCATAACGTGTAAAAAATTTTATCTATTCTGATGTTATATCCACTCGCATTTTATTGTAATTAGATGTGATCTTAGACTAAAATCTGATTTATCGATGTAGTTTTTATACGTTGAGAGCTGATTAGTTTTTGAAATCGATCGGTAGTTCTCTGAGCTCAAAAATGAAGATGTTCGATGCTTTTGAGCTTCTAGCTCAAAAATTTCATAGACGTTTGATAAAACACTATTTTTTAAATTTTCAAATCGCGATAACTTTAGAATGAATAAACCGATTTTCACGCGGTTGGTGACATTCGACGCAGTTTTTGAAGCTTCATGAAGAATCTTTAAGTTTCAATTGATAGAACAAAAAATTTTGAGGTTATTCCGAAAAAACGCTTTTTTGGTTTTCTTTCGTGAACGATAACTCACGAACGAATCCACCGATTTTGACCGGACTGGTGGTGATCGACGTGGTTTTTTGATGTTGAGAGCTGATTAGTTTTTGGAATTGATCGATACAGCCGTTTAAAAGTTAATCAAAAAAACCACTTAAAAAAAATTTTTTTTTGCAGTTTTTTTGAGATTTCTCGAAATCTTATATTATCTTATATTATTATGAGAGGTTTACATACATCCACACACACACACACACACACACACACACACTCATACATACATACAGCCATACAGACACCCTCGCGGAAGTAGTCAGGGAAGCTTCCTGACACCTTAAAACGTCGAGATCTGATGAAAACTCGATTTTGGCAAAACGGGGTGAAAACAATAACTTCCCTATTTTCTTAGCGGGAAGTTAAAAATTAATAAATTGACTTCAAACTACTGGACAGGTTTTAAAAATATGTCCATCAAACCAAAGATCAAATGTACTCAAGGGTTAGGGTATATTTTGTAACGAGAGTAAATAAATGATAAGAGCACATGGGAGGGAATTCTCTCTGTATGATTTTCCGAATGAAAAATAAATTATGATTGCTCATCAAGTAAATTTTCCGGACTCAATGGGCAGTAAACTACTTGTCGCACCGAAAACAGTGTGATATGATATCCTGCATGAGGTAAGTAAAAAAAATCATAAAAAGATACCTTGAAGTTTAATAGACGCAAATCTTAAGAAAAAATTTTTATTCTAAAAGAAATCAATTTCGAATATAAAATCGCATTAAAAAAACTTTTTAATTTCCATAATAAATATTCTTTCATTTATTGTTAAGAGTTGTAAATCATTAAAAAGATTTAGCTATAATAAGTTTTATGAATTTTAAGGTCGAAAGGACTTTATAGACTATTGTCTAAAACCCAATATTTAGGTAGTTATGCGCACTATTAAAACCCAATAAAGTAAAGACATTGTTGAGTCAAGTACCTACTTTAATGTTTAATTAATTAAAAATTTTTGTATTGCTAACACAAATGTAATTAAAATTTTACCGTCGACTTTTAATCTAATTAATCTTATAATTTGTCTACACGTCAAACTGTAGGCATAAATCAGCAATGCTAAACAGAAAAGACCAATAATAAAATCTGTTATGTCATGGTAGATGGATACTGACCGTAGTTTTCAATTAGGATTAACTTTTTTCAATAATTGTCCAAAGTGTATAAGATAAAGGTACTTTACTCTTATGCAAAAATTTACATTTTCAACAAATCTTGTATACGAATGCAAATTGATATCTTCCTGTTTCATATTGAGTTCTAGGCCATGCAGAACTTTATATCAAGAATTGAACTTTTTTTCATAAAACAAATAATTAAAAAGTTTTCCCTATGGTAGCGACTTAATTAATAAAATTTTCCATGTATAAGCGAAGATATTGAATTTCCAATAATTATAATTATTGTTTATCCTCTTACAATTAACAGTAGCAGAGTAACCTAAAGTAAATTAAACTTAATTCTGAGAAATCCTGATTAAAATAGTATAAGCGCCAAGGCAAGTTTAGGCTTATGGTTGAAATTATTTGTGCCTTATTTTCAACTTTGATGATGAATTTTGTTATTACTTCATGAATGTAGACACAAAATAGGAATACAATTTTTCGATACATGCTTTGGTTTTCGAAATATCGAAAGCTATATAATTAAACAAAAGTTTCAACTTACGATATTTTGAAAATTACTCCAGATATCGAAATATTGTATTATACGAGTATTGTCAAGTTATAACATAATTCACGATGAAAATATATATTTTTTCTAATTTTTATCTCCACTACCGTGCTCATACATCCTTAATTAATCGGCCACAACGGGCGTTTTTGTTTTCAATAATTTATTAAGGTTTTAACTTCAATTTAAATATATTTTTTTTTAATTTCCACCTACTAGTTTTGGAGAAATCTATGAAAACATACTACTTTTAAAGTTATTTATTTATTTAAATAATCGGGCAATCCCCCTAAAATTTTCAGAATTGATTTAGACTTAGAAAAAGCATGCCTTTTATCCAAAATTGTCCTGGCGCTCGTACATTCTTAATAAGTCTGTAAATTTCACAGCAAAGTCAGGGACGAAGCTAGCAGTGATGGATTTAGGCCTAGGCCCGTGAGGCCCGGGCCTAGGGCGGCAGAATTTGAAGGGCGGCAAAATTTATGAAATGCCAAATTTTTAGAGTCACAAAAAAGTAAAGACAATCAATTATAAAAATTGGTTCAGAATAGTTTTTATAAAAAATTTTCGATAGAAAATATTATAATCCAATTCATTAATCTACTTCTCAATCTGTGTGGGTAAGATGTTAATTTTTTAATCGATCAATGATATTCTTTATCGAGTAATGTTCTTTACTTTCTGTTTCTTTAGTGAGATTAATCTCACGTGTATGAAGCATTTTGAAATTATTTAATCCAAATGACTTCTCAATTTGTTTTGAGTATTCCAGCTACAAATTGTTCAGGAGAAAGATCTTTTTCTACTCTTAAAAGGGTAAAAACCTATTTACGCGCAAGCATGGGCCAAGATAGACTTAATGCACTTGCATTACTGTCTATTGAAGCCCAACTAGTCCAAAAAATTAATTACGGCGACATAATTGACGTTTTTGCACGGACCAAAGCCAAGAAAAAGAAATTTTCAAATTGATTAATATTAAAAGAAATATGAATTATTTATCTGTCTAAAGTTTATATATATATATATATATATATATATATATATATATATATATATATATATATATTTATCTGTCTTGTTTATCAGTAATTTTTAAAAAATTATATTTCAATAAATTAAGTTACTTTAAAATAAAAAACTGGATCAAAATTAATGAAATTCATTCTACCAACAAGGGCGGCGCATCGAACGGGGCCTAGGGCGGCAGCAAGTCTAAATCCGTCACTGGAAGCTAGTCTAATAAAATTTTTTTTTTCTTCTCTTCATACCTCTATAATTATGTAATAAATTTTTATTGTTTTCAATAATTCTGATATTGACCTTTAAAACTGACTGCATTTTCATCAAATGGAATAAAAATTAATAGAAAATGACATAATATTTATTTATTAATTGTATATACTTATTAAATAGTTATAAAAATTAAGTAATTGCTAAAACTTTTATTTATATTTTTTGTAATTTTTAATCACTCTAATAATTGCAATGAAAACAAATGTAGGGGAGAGTGTCCAAAAATGATCCAACTAAGAAAAAATACAAGTTAGCCTTTATTTATTTTAACTTCATACATATTTACAATTACATTTTGATGTGGGTGGATTGGGTTACTACGTTCTTATCCAAGCAACCACAATGTGATCAATTATACCGCCCCCATTTAATTTAATTGTTCACGCTGCCGCTGCCTGGGTTCGAACCCGCAACCTAAGTCTAGATAAACGAACGGTCTACAATAATGAAGTTATAACAAAATTCATCATGAAAGTTGAAAATAAGGTACAAATAATTTCAACCCTAAGTATAAAATTGCCTTGGTGCTCGTACTACCTTAAATACTCTTGACAATTTATTTTGCATCGCATTTAATTCATAAAAGACTATATGATGTCGTAATCTTGTTGTCATTGAAAAATTCTGCAAAATAGTTTTAGAAGATTTATATATTTGATAAACATTTATTTCCCGTTAAAAGGAATGCCGCCTCAGCATCCAGATGTTCAATTACATTAATCATAATACTTTATATAAGATAAATGATAAATAAAAAAAAAAAGGTTTATACTTTCGTTGACAATTAAGTACGCGTTAATTTATTAAAAGTGGCCTTGATTTAAAAAAGTTATCCCATCATCATCACGCGATCAAAAACTGTTTTGTAATATAATCATTATTTGATTCATTAACACGTGTAAAGTATGTTCAAAACAAGCATTCATCACTAAAAATTTCTATACTTTGCTTTAAACAAAGCGGTTTTGTTCAAACTAATTTTTACTAGTTAGAACCTGCTATTTACTGGTAAAATTGCTTGAGGCTTACGAAATCATTACTTTGAAATAAATTCCATTAGTGCTAACTGTATGAAAATAAACAATTGACAAATCTAATTTTTGTTTAGAATAATGCCCGGAATATACGAAATCTAATTTTTTAACCCGGTTTGTAAGTTAGTATTCCACCCTATCTTGGTTTATTTCGGATTTGGCACAAAGTCAGAGCAGTTGTTTGTAATATACGGCGTAAACCAGCTAGGCCTTTATAAAGAACTCCATACATGGTTTTCAGTCAAATTTTGGAAAAAATGTATTCTAATAATCTTTCATGAGTAGATAGATCAAGACTTCCACATGCGGAAAATCTCAAAAGTATTTTGAGATATGGGAGATTAAAGCTCAATCTGTGATAATTATATATTCGTTCGTGAATTTATATGTGGCATAATATTTGTCTAGCGAAAAAAGTGTTTGCAAGATTTTTATTCTATTTCGAAAGACTTGTCCAAGAACGAGTGCATAGACTTAAGTGACAAGACGAGGAGAATGAAAATAAAAATTAATTAATTCATCCATGAAATTTATATACACGCACGCAGTCTTTAAAAATAGTTTTCCAGTGAATTTTTGCATGAGATATATTCGCTCTTGAATTGCCGAATTATGTTTGTTCCTCATTAATTGCAAAATGAATCATATATTTTAAGGCTGGATTTTCTAATGAAAATAAACACGAATTTTACGAAGATGAATATGAATTCCAATCGGTAGTGATACAAAATTGTATAAAAATTTTTATCATCACACATACTTTTGAAGCATCTTGTATTAAAGTATAGAACAGAGAATCAATTTGTATCGTCACGTTATGACATTTTATTAATTTTATAAAAATAAACTTTAGTAATTAAAAGAAATAAATTCTAATCATTAAAATAATATTTTAATTTTAAAACATTGTTGATTGTCATCTAATATTATTTAAGGAGCTGACAGAAATTTTTATGTAAAAATCCTAACCGCCTGATAGTTGGTAGGTTGGTAGTTGGTGATTACACAATATTTTACTTTCCCTGTTTCACCTCTTAACTGGCTGTTATAGGCTACCAAAAGAACCTATAATACATCGGACAGTAATTTTTAATTAAATCCTTTTCAGTGGCCCCTTTTCAATAAAGATTTCCAAGAAATTAGATCAGACAAAATTTTGTAATTTAAGTTCTTCTAACAACCAAAACTCCAATATCTCGAAAAGTATCCCAACCAAGTTTAGAGGAAACAGAAGTCTTGTTTAATTAATAACCATCAAAATACCAACCATCCAACCATCAGACGGTTTTACATAAAAATGCATGTCAACTCCGTAACTTAAATAACGTTTATGTAAGCCAATTTTACAATTAATGAATGATTTCTATTATTTGCTTTATTCCTTAATACAGAGTATTCTAAAAAAAAGCCAACACCATAAAAAATGTTTTAATGTAAAACATTTTTCAATTATTTCATCAGCAAAATTGTTTTATATTAACTGCCCTGGCCCAAAAATTGCTAACAAAATCAGAGGAAATAAAATAATTTGATTTTAGCGCCCGGTTTCTTTGAATTAGTTAGCCTTGCAACATTTTAACATAAAATTTTGAAGAATCTATTCTTAGATTAAGCTTTTTAAATTTTTTTAGAGAAACGGAATTGGTCCGCAGTCACTTGCACCGCCATATTGTCAGTGACGAACGAGGCTTTATTGAAGCAACAGGTTACTATGTAGCTCTATAACTTTTCGTCCTAAGAAATGGTAAGTTTTTTACATATTTTTTTTACATTTAGAAAAGATTTTTTATTTAAAAGGTTCTTCTATTATTTATTATTTTTTATTTAATGGGCTTTATTATACCACCGCGGTATAATAAGATCCAAGGAAAGGATTTTAAAAAAGACAACTATTTCTAAAAGTTTTAGCTTTTGTAGCCTTTTATTTTCTTTGCACTACAGCCAAAAGTACAATCGATGCAGGAAAGTATATTTTGTCTTCCTAATTCGAATTATATACTTAACCAGTAGTGTTAATATAGGTGGGCCTTAAATGCCACATGTACCTTACTTAAATTTCTGCAAGTATTCGGCTTTGGACTACAAATCGTTATTCAATTATATATTTATGTATGTACTTTGATTAATATGTTTCCAGAGACCTTTTCTTCTAATTAATATAAATGAACATCTTATTTAAATCATGAATGGATTTAACTTCTAAATATTATAATTTATAGATAAATGAATATGACCTATGTAAATTACATCATCTAAGAACGATTTATTATGACTAATGAATATAATAAACTACTAATCATTTCAGAGTAATCACCATACGCTACGGAACACGGCTTCCTTGAATTGTTTTCAAATCAAAATATATTTACATTAAAGATCTCAATATTATCTACCACCTACAATTTTTCAATTTTACTATATTCAAATTAACTCTATTATTTTTAATTCATTATGGTAGAAGAGCTAGCAACGTTTTCTAGAGTTTATTTTATGACGGCTTAAATTCAAATGTCTCTTTCTTTATTGAACTTAGGCGGAGATGAAGCAAATCTCTAAAAAATCTAAGAGTGGTTGCGTTAACTTACACTAACGTGCAAACAAACGAATCGAATTTCTGTCGAGTCGAAATTAAAACTACATTTTTTAATTATAAAACTAAATCATATTAAAATTAGAGCCCTATACTTAAATGATTTGAAAACGCATTTGTAATGTTTAGTAAAGAATCTGGCGTGGTGTTAGCAACTATTTGGTAGTTGTAATTTATATTACTAACATGAGATGAAAAATGATTTTAAAAAAATAGAGAAGTTGCTGATGTTTTTTTATTTTATATTTTTAGAAAAATTACTAAAAATTATAAAAAAAAAAACCTCGCTTTCGTAACGTCATCCCCGGAAAAATGAAAAAATAACATGAATAATGATACATGGTTTGTTTCACAGCAACTTGCATTATATTATAACGCAAATTTCCATAGAAACCGATTGGCTCACAGCCTCAACGGGGGTTAATACATCACTACCCTTTTATTAATTCAAAAATATAACTATTATTTATTTTTAATAAATAAAAAAATGGAATTATTTACAAAAAAATTATTTAAATATACTTTATTAGATGAATTATTCTTTGATTTATATATGAATCTACAGCAAAAAAAATTAATAATCTACTGTTTTAAAATGATTTAAAAGCCAGTAATTTTTTTATTTTTATTTTTTGCTTCAAAGTTTTAGAAAGAAAATGACATTATTATTTTTGTGCTCAATAAAAATGATTTCTGCAACAAAGTATTTTACTCTTTTTATAATTTATAAAAAATTTAACGTTTGTTACAAATGTCCTATATTTGTAACAAACGTTAAATTTTTTATAAATTATAAAAAGAGTAAAATACTTTGTTGCAGAAATCATTTTTATTGAGCACAAAAATAATAATAAATAATTATTTTTAATAATTATAAATAAATAATAATTGAAAAAATAAATGTCTTAATTAAAATTGTCTGGCTACGCAATAATTAAAATTGCAATTAACCAAAAGTTTAATGACATTTAAGAAAAATAAATCACTTTCATCAACAGAATTCTCATATAAAAATGAATTGATAACGAAATTAATATTCAGTAGTTAATGGTCTTAACGTCTTCGCTAATTAAAATTATAAGTTATCTTCTTGACATCGACTGGTCAAATAGAATTATAGGAACAAAAAAGTAATAAAAATGTTGACTGCAGATAGATAAATTCAAAACATTGACCCCAAACTCAGAAACTCACGAAATTTTTGTTTTTCCTTTTTTCCAGATTTAAAGTATTTTTATTTAAATTTTGTGTTTTATCGTAACTGTATAGCAACGATACATAACGCCTTTAATACGATGCCAGACAATAAGACATTTTGGATAAAATATTTCAATTTTTTAGATAATTCCGAAATTTCAAGAAACTATAAATATTATGTTACTCAATTCCAAACAATAAGAAATTTAATTTTGGGTAAAATATTTCGTTCAATTATTAGATAATTCAGAAATTTCAAGAAACTATAAATATTATGTTACTCACTTCCAAATATTTAATCGCCCACCTTCATCAGCTCGTTGCCAAACATTATCCCATCCAACGTTTACAAAACCAACAATCATAACCGAGAAACAGGCTGCGACTACCATTACTACTTGAATCATATCCGTCCACACAACACCTTTTAAGCCACCCTATAAATTAACAAAAGTTACATGCTGAAAAATTTGAAGTAGAATTTGTCACAATTGGAAATTCACTATCTTTGTTAACTATTTAAGGTGGTTACATCCGTAAAATAATATATTACACATCTAGGGAGTAAAAGTGAAAAATGTCCCAAAAGGGAAGTTGAGGATAGCATATACATGAGATCTGATACATTCTTTATTTGCACCCGTGGTGTGTATACTATTTTCCTGCTTGACGGATGCGGAAATAATAATAATTTTTTTGAGTTAATTTTCCGGAAAATTTGTAAATCTCTATCCCTATCCCTAAATATTGTAAATATGAAAGAAAAGATGTTTATTTGGTTTTGATACTTTCGCGCAAATCTACTGAATGGATTTGATTGAAACTCTACAATAATATAGGTGATAAATCAGAATAACTCATGAGCTATAATTTATAAAGACATATTTTTTTTATAACTAATTATATTAAATTTGGTCTGCCATTTCATTGCGCCATCTATGGACGTCATTTTGAACCATAAAGATTTCTGTAAAAATGGTAAAAGTTAAAATGTATAAATGTTAAAAATACAATTCATGGTCATCTGTTCTGATATACTCAATGAATTATGACTATTTTACATTTTTAAAACAACTGAAATCTGTACAAATATTTTATCTGTATAAAACAGTCTTTGCTTTGAAACCCAGCGAAGCGGGCGGGTATCAAGGTAGTTTTACTATATTTTTTTAATTTTGGTATTCTTGCATTAAATTTTCTTCAAAAATATCAACAAAAATTTTGCAAAGTTTATCAAATTTAAATTATCATAGAAAGAATTTCAGTAATTTGTACTTTTTTTTAATGTCATAGACTAGGATACATAGGCGCATTGTCTTGCAATAAAATATTTCAACAGCTTTATAATTTTAATACCTTTCCAGGTGAATATGGCTAATTTACGACAAAAAACTAACTTTAAGAAAGAAAATTATATTTATGATATTGCAGTATAAATCAAGCGAATAAGGGAATATAAGAAATTGATAAACTCTCACCGAGAAAGGTCAAAAAATTTCCCGCACGAGTACGCCGATATGATCTTTACTATCATTTATATAACATTATCTATTCGAACCCAAAAAGTATAATTTTCAAAAGTTACATTTTATCAAGGACATATGTGATAATGTTAAAAATCAATTATAAGGAATTGCTAGCTACTTAGATTATACAAAAGAGTCATGGCTCTAACCTTTTGTTATTTATTAAGAATTGAGACAATTTTGATAAAAGAATTTAAAAGTTTTATTATGTTTACATTTTAAAACAGGTAGTTAAAAATAGGTCATTAACTCATACAGGTCTCACGTCTGTACAGGGTTATTCACGTTATTCGACACGAAAGATTAGGTAAGGCTAAACTGTTTTTAAGAAACTGTTTGATTGGGAAATATGAAAGTTTATTGACAGTACATTTTAAAATTATTAGCGTAATATCCAGGATAAATGTACAACACGAAAAGTTGTATTTTTTAAATGTAAGACCCTCTTTATATTTTTTTTCAGGTTCTACGGTAAAAAAAAAGTAAATTTCATTACGATTTACGTCACTTAAAATTCACGGTTTTCGAAATATTCTGTATTTTCTGAAAATGTAGTAGTTTATATCAGTTTTTCAAACCAAATTGAATTTGGAGGTTGGAGTCTACTAATCAACTAATCATCGATTGAGTTTTTTATCACAATTGTGAATAATTCAATTACGTATACAGGTTGTTCTAAAATTATTATAAAAACTTGCTCAACTTAAATAGAACGCTCTGTATTTTATGTCAATAGAACATCTAATATAAACTCTTCTGATGATGTATTTTTTATCAAAAACCAACAACCCTCCAATGTGAGGAGGTCCTAATTAAAATTCATTTCATCTGCCAGTACTAAACAAAAGGGTCTGGCCTATTCTATACTGTGTCTGATAGATTTTCAAAAACACGTAGTTTTTTCTGATAAAATAATTACCAAACATTTCGTACTTACCAAGGTCGTGTAAGTTATGCATATAGCTGATGCAATCGAATTGATAACATGCACATTAATCCCAGTTACTTGAAAGAAAAGAATTTAAATTATAAAAAATTCGTAATTAATGATTAATTAATACCTCTGTTAACTGATAACACTTTGCTTACCTTGATTAAAAGCTAATGCTGGCACATACATCGTAACAGGCATTTGTAATAATGCTTGAATAATAAATATTACCGATGTAATTATTCGTACACTTTTATTAAAACGTTTCTCCAAATACTGCAAACAAATTCAGATAAATTAATTCCTCTTATATTGAATGATAAAAATGTGAAGGCACTGGGAAGAATAAAAGACAATTTTTAGTTTTTTTTTAAATATATTTTTCCCAGCGCTTTTATAATAAAATCATATCTCGAATATGGTACCTAAGTAAGTTTTAGCAAAATCATTTTGGCATACGAGAACCGATAGGTTTAAATAGAACTACGATAACACACTTAAATTGAGTTTCAGCAGGCGTTGAATAACTAGATAGATATTGAGCTACCATAGTAACTTACAACAATACTGTTCAGATATATCAATGAACTGCCTAGCAAGTAAAATTTACAAAATTTAAAAAACCCCCGACAAATGCGGTTTCTTCCTTGTAGCTCTTCCCAAACGGAACCGATTTTTTTGAAACACAGCTAAAAACCTTCTGTTTGAAATTACCATTAAAAAATCGATTCACCCGTTTTGGAGCTACGATGCCACAGACAAACACACACACAGTCATATAGGGTCAAACTAATAACATCCCTTTTTTTATGCCGGAGGGAGGAGGGTGTAAAAATAGGTAGTCCATTTTTGTTAATGGTCTGGTCATAACTTAGACCATTGATTTTCCCAATAAACATTTAATGAAAAAAAATTTCAGATTTTTTGAATTATATTTTACGATGATAAAAATTCAGAAAATCGAATAAAAAGTAATGTGTTCCCTTAATGATAATTTGATCGAAAAATTTATCTTACCATAAAGCCAGACGAAGTACCCATTGAGAAATATACGGGTAATAATACATAAGAGGTAAATAAATATACAAAAAAGAATCCTAAATTCATCATGGCTATTTGAAATCCATATGAATAAATTTCCGCTGGCACTGCCAGCATTGTGACACCAGATATTAAACTGCAAAAATAAAAAAAACATTAAAAAATAAATTTCTTCATGAATTAAATCAAAAATTTTGATTGGAATGAAAATATTGAATTTACAATTTACATAGGATGTGTAAGATTAAAAAATTTTACATCAATTCACAAGTCTTCGGTAGTATAGTGGTCGGTTCGATTCCCCGCCGGAGAGAATATTTTTTTTTTAATTTCAAATGGAAAATTTCAAAATTATTATCATTCATTTAATTATGCTGATTGATTTTTAATTTTTCATGTGAATGTTTCAAAAACACAAACATGCTAAGATAATACAAACGGTGTAATTAAGAAATTATTATAATAAATTAATTGACCTATGATTATTTTGACTAGCAGTAATCTTAATACTTAAGTGACAAATTGTATATTTATCTTAAAAATATAATGCCACTGATTTGTAAAAATTAAAAATATATTTTACTGATAAAATATAAATAATAGAAGTTACTTCTAAATTTCTTGTAAATCCCAGATTTATTTGTATATTAATGAGAAAAGCTTGTATGAGTTATACTCGTCCAATTTTTACGAGCCTGGAAATTTATTTTAAGGAGGATCCTTAACACTTGAATTACAGAGTATTCGAAAAGCATGAATTTGCATAAAATTAATGAAATAAATCACGGACATCAGAGCAACCGCTTTAGCAATCTTTTCTTTAACGTGCAGTTACTCTAAAAGTTAATTAGGGCATAAAGGGATTAGCAAGAATTTAGATCATTTCCTATGTTTTTTGACTCGTAAAACCGATTTTTGATCTGAATCTCTTGTTAATCTTTTCATGCCCTTGCCAGCGACTGGAGTAACTAATTGCTCGTTGAAAAAAGTCGACGTTTTCACTTTTAATGTGTACCTAATGAATCTTCGTGCTTTTCCAAATGTGCCTTTCAAATTGACAGGGCCAAAAGACGAACTGGAGAAAAAGTAAAGAATAATCGATATATAATTCCCTTAACATTTAAAGTGTATTAGAAATAAATTAAGAAAGTACGGGAATATCATCCATTATAACGGATATTAACTAAACTATCGACATATAAGGATTGAGTATATAAGTATGATATTGAAATTTTTTAACTCTTGTCACATTTTCTGTTGATGAGTTTACATATTCGACGTAAGCATTTTTTTAATTATCATTAAATCAAGATTAAATATTTGGAAAAACTTGATTAGACTATAAAAACATTACGTCTACCATTTAACACTGTACAAAGATTACATAAAGATGATATGCAAATACTAGATATCTTTATTGCAACGTAATAAATAGATTAATATTACATACAAAAATTATTTTAATACCTAAATGAAACTTGTAGAAAAATTAATGGACTACTAATGACATATGACTAATAGTAGTTGTGCAGAAAATTGTGAAAATGAGGCAATTTTTAACGATATAGAGTTAAAATAAAAGTTGTAGAAGCATTAACTATGTCTATTAGCTGCTGTAAATTTTCAAAATTGTCCATATTTAACACGTAAAGAATAGGAATTCATATTGTTTAGAAGACATTTGAAAGACTTTTTTTTGCCAACTTTCCCTAAGGTAGAGCCCGCATGGTTTGTCAAGCTTTGGCGTGCTGGTTCTCGGCCATAAATTGATCAAGGGTAATAAACCATGTATATTGTCAATTTATATTTATGTTTTCTACAGTGATGGTAGTAAAGAGAAAGACACTTTACTTTTGTACATACAGTGGTTTTAGCTTTTGCGCATACAGTGGTTCAGGCTAGGCCAATATCTGATATCCAACAATATATAAGACTGAGCAAGTCTTAGTCCAATCAATGCTGAACAATCTTGAGGATATTTCATATATGAATATTACTTTTGGCCTTATGCAAAACTGAACTTAAAAACCTAATATTTTTTTTTTTAACTACATTATTTACTTTTTATCTTTTTCAACAAGCTCATCTTTTAAACCTATCGACATCGAAATGATTTTGAATTTCATATAAGCAATTAATCCACACAAACCGTTCCAAATTAAAATTAATTTCAAAATTTATAATTGGATGTGTATCTTTAGACACAGAGAGTTCTCTATCGATAAAATGGGAAGAGACTGGCAAATTGATCCTTTGCAAGAGTCAATACAAAATGTTTATTTCTGAATAAAAATACTTATCCAAAACTTCATTAATATAATACCTGTTTGCGTGTAAAAAATTTACATTAGATTTTACATTTACTGTATATGAGATATTTTTGGTTAATCATCGAGCATAGGACATCGAACATTGAATATTTAAGAAAAAAATATACATTATGTAAGTGACAAAATAAATATTTGCTTATTTTTTAAGAAAAAAATTAAATCTATTAACTAAGCATCCGTTGAAGTTAATCTCAATTTACTTTATGGCTTTAATCTGACAACTACCTTCATACATATTTATCTTTAACAGTGTGGCTGCAAAAAAAGTTGGGAATGGTATTAATATTCTTTCAAGTTCTATTACCTCAATTTTCCTTCACACTTACTTCGAGAAGTTCCGAGTTACTCATAAAAGAATATGTATAAAAGCTTGAAGGACTCCGAATTATCCTGGATATTTTAAATTGAGCGCGTCCAGCTTTTACAAATAGTCATGTGTGAGTGAATCATTTGAAAAATTACTTTCTTCTTTTAAGTACAATAAAAGGTTGTATCTAAAAAAGTATTTTTTATTTTCCAGATCATTGTACCATTAAAAAAAAAACTGTCCACAATATTTCTTTATTTTATATTTAAAAGTTTCGATAGTTCTCAAACGAGAACTAAAGATAATAATAAAACAAGTGAAAACAAACAATTGACTGAGTTAATTGTTGAAATACCATGCATAGTTAGTGTTGATTTCTTTATTACATTACACATACAAACATGTGACACATACATAACTGATAATCAAGTATAGTACATATTATAAAATTTCCGCCTAATTGGCCCCCACACGGGTAAACAGTGATGTTTACGAAACAATGTTTCAAACAAAAGTTGTTTAATTTTTGATAAGGAACATTTTTTACATTTAAACTTTTGTTCTACCTTTAACGGTTTACAAGATGGGTCCTACGGACCCAAGACCCAATTGACCTATGATGCTCATTTACGAACTTTACCTCACTTTTTACGTCCTGAGTACGCTGTAAAAATTCAGCTCGATATCTTTTTTCGTTTTTGAGTTATCGTGTCCACAGACGGACGGACGGACAGACGGACAACCGGAAATGGACTAATTAGGTGATTTTATGAACACCTATGACAAAATTTTTTTCCTAGCATCATTATTTTTAAGCGTTACAAACTTGGGACTAAACTTAATATACTATGTATATTTCATATATGCATGGTATAATTACAGGAAGTTAATATTCAAATAGGGGACTTTCTTATCTTACAGCACCACTAATATTGATACACCTTGTGATAGCGCTTATCTTATGCAACAATTTAAAAAAAAAAAGTAGGTATTTAAAATTTTAAGTCCATTATTTGATTTATATTACATGCTTGATTTAAAATATATAATCTTGCTTACTGTAGTAAGTATCTATGTATAATAAGTAATGGATTATATGCATCATTAACTAAATTTAGATATTATATGTTCACGTGAAATATTTGCATAATCATGTAAACACAATTACTAATTATTATTATATTATTTACATAAATGTGAGATACATTTAAAAAAATTATGGAAAATGTATAATTGAAACAAATTGAATATGAATTATTTATAGATATTAACAGGATATTTATTTTTTGCTACTTAAGGAACCACCGTTGATAAATGATAGCTTAGGAGGCTGAGGAGTGCTAATAAGTAGTCATTCCATCCATTAATAGGTCGTCCTGTTAGTCTTTTTCCGCTAGGACCTTTCTATGTAGTCACTTCAATTGTCCATCGCTTATCACTGCATCTGTCTACATGCCCTGTCCATCGTCATTTTAGCTTTAGACTGTAGTGCAGGACGTCAGTTAATTTTGTCTTCTTTCGAATAAATTCGCTTCTTTGTGCATTTTTCTTATTTTTAGAAGGCTTCTTTCCATAGGTTTCTGGCAACTGACCACTTTGGTTTTAGTATAAGTGTTGTAGGTGCTCGTCTGACAACCAATCAATTTAAAAAGGCAATATTATTTCTTGTTGTTATCACGAAAAATTTTGATTACAGAAATTCTAGCCTTGAATCCATATTTTGATGAATAGTTTTCGCGTGACGCCTCCAAACGTGCTTTTCGATTTGTTGCAAATATTTAAGTTATTTTGTCATTGGAAGCTACATTATTTTCATATCTACTTTTAAAACATTTTCAAGGCAATAATTTCAATGTATAACTCGTTTTCTTTAACCTATTTTCTTAAATGTTTGATAATAATTATTATAATATAATTACATGTTATCTATTTTTGTACAGCTTAGAAAATTTTTTACACGAAAGAATGTTTTAATAGTTTATAAAAAGTAATTTTCCTCTTTATATGTAGAACCTATTATAAAGATAATTTTTTCTACTAAGAACATCAATGAAAAATTTTTTTTTTAAGTGTTAAGATCCCATCAATTTAAAAATATAATTCTTATAACTACAGCTCTGTATATAAATATGCTACCAAATTTCTCCAAAAATCAAATATATAATTCAATTTTAATTTTCTCATTAGTTAAGCATAATACAGTTATGTGAAAATCATCATTTATTCATTTAATAATCTCCAAGTTTTTCTTAATGTGCTTGAAAAACGCGTGTTTTGACTTTTGTTAGGCCTCATTTAAACCCTAGAACTAAAAAATGTGATTGGCTTCGTTAACAAGCAAATCGGTTAAAAAATTTCGCCATAAAAGTATTATCCTTTATAAAATGGTTTTACTTAATTTTCACCTCTTTCAAAGCGTTTAAGTGAGGGTCGATAAATATTAAAATATAGGTATTAGAAAACAAATCAAATTATAGACATATATAGAAATGCTTACTACATTTTTTGAAAAAATTGAGGAAAATTATTATACGCCCCTGTCATTTAAAATGAAAATTTCTTGCATGCTTATGCACACTTATCTTTTTTTTTAAATCCGAAACAAAAAATTTGACTTTCTAATAAGCGAATTCTAAGAAATATTTTATAAAATTTTTAAATCTTAAGGTCATGTGAAACATTTCCATGTTTTTAATTAAAAAGCTGTAAAAATTTCCAGTTTTTTAACACAATAATAGAAATAATAATTGGCATTTAATTTTTTGCGCAATTAATTTTTAATAGGCACAATTTTAAGGCATTGAAATTATGCAGGTCGAGAGTTACACAGAAAATTACAGCAATGGTGGTGGAAAGGTGGCGGAAGTTGTCAGCTATTTATTGTCAAATTTATAATTCCTGCTCGAAAGATCAAATCCCGTAAGTTTGTGGGATTTCGCGTCATATTTCGCTCCGTGAATCCATCGGATATGCTTTTTTTGTTTTTAATAACTTTCTATCAGCCTTTTGCTTACAGGCATTATACGCCTTTGACACTTTTTACGTCTTGAGCACACTATAAAAATTTCAACTAGATATCTCTTTGAGTTATAATGTCCACAGACAGATAAGTATTTCAGACAGGAATTTAAAATTACAAAACAAATTCTGTCACTGGCTCTCGTACTAAAAACTATTTTAACCTTTATAATGATAATTACTATTTGATAATATAGATATTTTTTATTTTTATTGAACTTGAAAAATTAAAAATAATCTTGCACTTTTAATTTATATAATACCTAATCATTAAAACTATAAACCTGTTTTAATTAATAATCAATTATTTGTTTGAAAAACAATATAATAATAAATTAATTAATTATTTGTTTGTAATATTTATTTGATATTTAGTACAGTAAAGTTCAAAAATAAAAAGAATAAACCATTCATGTAAGTACAGTAATACCGTCTTGAGATCGCATATTATTTCGTTCAAATTAATTTCAGTCAAGTGTTTATACTGTTTATATTATAGCATCGCAGAAATTTTTCATTTTTCATACGTCTGAGTGGAAGCGCAGAGTAGAACATAAAACTTATCTATTTTTAACGTAGTTGAATTTGTCTAGCGTTGTCCAGTGATAGATTTAGGCTCATGGCGCGATTAAAAAAATGTATCCCCTTGCTGCCGAGGCAACGCTCAATAAACAAACTGAGTATCCTACGTCTCAGGCAAAGGCAGCTATTTTTTGCTTCTTAGGTATTATTCAAGTTTGACGATTTTTACAAAATATTTTTCATTAGTTGCATATCCTTACAATTAATATAAAAGAACCCCGCAATATTGGATAGGAAAATGGCTTTCTGTGAAACTTTTTCTAATCCACCCTAAAATATTCTTCGGATCATTCTGATCAAAAGCTCTCACAGTCGCAAAAATTTTTAACGAGCAGTTTTCGAGCTACGGGCGATTAAAGATTCGAATATATTATAGTTTTAGAATATCAATAGGAAAATGGCTTTCTGTGAAACTTTTTCAAACCGCAACCAAAAAGTTCTTCGGATCGTTCTGATCAAAAACTCTCAAGGCCACAAAACTTTTTAACGAGCAGTTTTCGAGCTACGGGCGATCAAAGCTACACATGTATTATATTTATAGAACCTTTCGTCCCCAAAGTGTTCTTCGAATTGTTCTGATCAAAAGCTCTCGCGTCCACAAAATTTTTTACGGGTAGTTTTCGAGCTACGGGCAATCAAAGCTACACGTACATTATAGTTATAAAGTTTGTAGCTCGAAAACTACTCGTTAAAAAATTTTGTGGCCGTGAGAGGTTTTCATCGGAACGATCCGAAGAACATTTTAAGGTGGGTTAGAAAAAGTTTCACACAAGCCATTTCTTATCTAATATTGCGAGGTCCTTTCCTTTAGTTAGAAAATTGTAACAAAGAAAATAAAAAGATAAACAACATTTGATAACATCGTTTTTGTGATTTCCATTTTTGCCTAAATCCGGCACTGCTTTATATTAATTCAATTTACAGTACTTTTTCAAAATATATTTTATTAACAACTAAAAAACATTATTTATAAAATGTCTAAAAGGCTGTAAATAAATTTTCCCATAATTTTTTATAGTCAATGTTACAAAACGTCCCCCAAGCTTTTTAACAGTTTTTATATTATCATAAAAAATACTTTATTGTACTTTTCAGTTCACATGTTAATAAATAACATTCTTTTTTTAGTTTTTTAGAGCTGCATTATAAATTTAAAACAAAAATCCACCGACCACGCTTTCCAACATCATAACCATTTCTGGAAAATTTATTTTCATTCAGAACTAGTCGACCGGGGAGGAAGTGAAAACTGAATTGACAAACATCACTAAATTCATACATGTTAAGACAAATATCGAATATTTTTTGATGCAGCTATCAAAAAAGGCAATACAAAATTGGTTCCAATTCAGTTTAGCCAAAATTTTTAGTTGATATCGTAAAATTAATCAAAGGGGCTACATTTTTTGGAGTGTTCACTTCCTATCCTAATTCTTGATCGAAATGAGAAAATGAATGCAATTTGTGCTGTGTCAACAATTTATTTATTTTTTTTACAGTAAAATAATTACCCTAATTTTCGTCTAATTTTGTCAAATTATATCAAATATCGTCATCAAAATTTCGCCCAAGAAATTGTAAACTCCTCCAAAAAAAAAAGCTCTGCAAAAAATTTTAACTGCCCAGCTTAGTCCCCCTTCTATGGTTTTTAAGTCATCCGGTAGAAGAATAATCAAAAAATGTTGGGTAAGTAATATTCAATATTTTCAATCGAATTCAAAACAAACAAAAAATTCACTGACCTTAAAGCAATTGATACTGCAATCGGTAATACACTTATCTCTCGGTTCCCATAAACATATTCATTAACCGTTTTCTGTTTGGAACCAAAACATCCCAAATACAATCCAACACCCAACGATATACATAATGTCAACACTAAAAATGCTACATCCAACCATCGAAAATATTCGGACATTATTTCAACCATTGTGTTTATTGTTTATTTAAAAGAAATATTTCGACAAATAAAATATATTTAAAAAAATACTGAACCAAAATTACTTAAAAAAATTATTATCCAAAATTCATTTTCGGTTAAAATCACAAAATTACTTTTTATCTCACAAAAAAAAAATACACTTTTTCAGAAAAAAAAAATCACAAAAACTTTTTGGAAATTGTTGAAAGTTAATTGTTTTTTCGTCTTGTCCGATACGTTTTGAACATTGAAGTAATTTATTGAATTTTTGAAAAGTTTTTATTTATTTTTTTGTGTTAAATATGTTTAACCGGTTCCTTAATAATAAATACTATTTTTTTTTATATTATCATAATCAGTTTTATATCTACACTACACTTAAAACCACATTGTCTGTCCGAAAGTCTGTCTATCATGTCAACTATAAAATACCTCATACTACAAATATAAAATATTTAAATACTCCTACTCTTAGTAAAAAAAAAAATAAAACGCTTTACTATTTATGAGACAAATACAAATACAAAAGAGACAAATACAAATAAGCAGAATAAGTATGAATGTATTTTAGTTTCAGTTAAAATAATTATTTATATTTATTAGTTATTATTGCAATATGATTCTAATCATGAGTTTTATTTGTTCAACTTTTGTGTTGATTATTTAATCCGAATGGCTGTTTATCAAATAAATAAATTTTTTTTTAATTCATAATAATTACTATGCATATTTTTATTTATTTACAGAGAGTTCAGAAAATATTGTAGGTATAGGTATCAACAATTACAAAAAAAGAAGGAATATACGTAGTAGTTCGAACGTCAGGTAATACAGACATACAGGGTGGACCATTTTAGTATATTATGGCTAAGAGTACTATCAAGACATTAGATTGGGCCTAGCTCTCCGGGTTGCTCTAATAGTCAATCTAAAAAGTTTATCCTCATAATAAAACTGACATTTTTTATTTAAAACATTTTTTTCGAAAATCGTTAATATCCGTTATTTCCAATCAATGTTATGTTTACCCACTTTGTTATGTTAACCCAGATTTTTTTAGTGATTCGATACACTCTAAACAGCTTCGGAGTTTATTTCAGATGAATTTAGCGATGAATGGCAATACGCTAGTTGCCTGATGTCGAATTTGCCATATTATGCATAAAAATAAACTAAACTTGATACCATGACAAAAATTGAAGGTGAAATTAAAATTGATTAAAAAACGAAGAATTTAAAAGCATTCAAAGATGGTTGTCCATCTCTTTTTAGAAAAAACAAAATTTTATTTGTACTCTATATGTATCTCTATGGTGATATCAGACAATGACATCACTAACTTATATATTCCTCTTTGTTTAATTAGGAATTTTAAACGTTCATATTTTGCGTACTTCTAAAAATTTTCGAAAACCAACTCCACTTTTCTGCCCGTGCAGTGAGAATTACCCCCTAAAGTGATAAAAAAAATTCAGTCAACATAATTTTTTTGCCTGTATGCTCAAGGTAAGTGTAATTGCATCTTCATTATTTTTACAACTTTCAGTACAAAAATATTTAATTTATTATAGCTTTTAATGAAAAATTGTAAATAACAACAATTTTTAAAACTTTTTTGCCTTTTATAAGTTGTAACGCTCTATTTCATATAGAATAGCTGTTTTATTTTCTAGATATGCAAGTTTCTTTCTAACCTTGCAGTTGAATGAAATACAGTCTAATTATAATATTACAAAATATTTACTCAACTGCTACCTTTCAAGAAAATTCTGATAAAATATTTAAATAAAAAAATTAAACCTGCATAAATAAATATTGTAGGCCGGTTACAATATTAATAATTAAACGCAGAATTCTTTGTGCACATAAGCCCGACGGATAAGTTTAACATAAACCCAGTGAGTTTTTTGCTACATAGAAAGCAACTCTTCTTTGGAAAAATTTTTTCATGGATCTCAACTTTTGTTATCAGATTTCACCAGCCGATATGCGTTTTTGGGTTTTTTGATTTTCTATTCCGTTTTCGAAATAATAGGCTAAAAATTTAATAAATCACCCACAATGCAAAAACCAATTTTTAACACAGTCTTTTGTTAAGAATAAACATTTTTAACATTTCAAAATGGTGTTTAACACTTCTTAAAATTAATTTTTATACATTTTCGAGTTTTTAAATTCACGTTTTTATTAAAATGTAGGATAATTGAATATTACGACACATGTTCCCAGATCAATTTAAATTATAATAATTTTGTTAGACCTTGTTCGTAATTTCTATTAAAAAAAAAAACTATAAAGTTCAACTTAATTAAAATTTTAATTACAGCCTTTTGTTTTCAATAAAAAGATGACTTTCATGAAAATTATAGGTTTACGATTTTTTTTTTCAAAAAGGTAATATAACTTGGAAATTTACATACAAAAAGGTATACAGACACCCGCACAAACGTAATAAAATAAATTTTACTTTTAATTTTCAGAGTTCCGTACCATACATCATGCTTACTTTAAGGGTTTTGTCCTGATGTCGATGTCAATGTATCTTTCGTTAAAATTTGAAAATGTGCGAAAACAGATGACAAGATCTGAACGTAAAAGATATAAACAATTAAATTATTTTCTCTCTTTTATTCTTACAAAACAACTTTTGATATGTAGTCTCTATGGCATTTGCAGGTTATGACGTCACCAAGTGTTATTTTCTTCTCTTTCTATTTGTAAATTTAGATACTTCATATTTTCGTAGTTATTGATGTTGTCCAAAAATTGATTTCACACGATGTTTTGTCTCGATAACGAACGTCTTTTGATGCAATAAAAAAATTTTAGAACAAAGTTTTTTATAAATCAATGGGTTTTTGGATTTTCAGCATAATTAAAACAGGAAAATCTCGCAAATTTAGTTAATTCAACCTTTAAATGAATTCCAAGATATTGCCTGAAATCGATTCCTGTGCGAATGGGGTTATAATTGATTTTCATCATAAATTGATTTGATCTATAATAAAAATAATAAATTTATAATGAACCCTCTCTCTGAGTGATTTAAACTCACACTTGACCAAATTTTTTATTTATTGATAGATCGACTTATTGATTGTTTGTATGCTAATTAAATATCAATATGTTAATTATTATTTATAAATATTTTGAAATACGTAATTTATGAGGTTTTACTTTATTTGACAAACGGTTTTAAAACTTCAATTACAATGTATTATGTATTAATTTAATATACATTAGACGGTGATAGAACCACAGTGATCCAAGCACCATTTTTCTTAAAATAAAGATTTTGTTATGTGGGCCCGAAAAAAACGTTATTGTTCATAATTCTTCCATTCCACACTAATTCAAGGGCCATTTGTCATCATTTTTCCCGAAAAATCCCAACCTCTTACTTCATGTAGAGTTTTTTAATAATTTAATAAAAATAATTTAATAAAATATTGTTTTCCCATTATTGGAACAATAGTTTATATATATTTCTATAAATAGTAAGCAGAAAAAATCATAATTTCCCTTTAAAACTTAAAAACACATTTTTTTTCTCTCATAAATATAAAAATGTGACTTGGATTCCTATGGTTCTACTATCTCCATTTAAGCAATTCTTACTGGGTGTCACGCTTCAATTTTGATTAAATCCCAAGACTTACTGGTGATGGGTACTTTTTTGTCAATAATTTAATAATTAGAATCCATCAATGCTGTTTTTGGAGTCCGAGATGCTAAAAGGAATATTGACAGTTTGCCTTTATTTTATAAGCTTAGGTACAATTCACGGATAAAGTAGGATTTGCTAAACTCTTGCTCATATTGTTCCTGGTCCTGTGCCTTAGATCGCAACTATGATCCAAAACTTTTTTAATTTTGGTGGATTTTATGGTTATTATTATTGACATGAAAAAAGTATTTTTTACCCTTTGCTGTGCTTTCGAAAATATATTTTTTCAATAGTTATTTACAACGCCTATTAGACTGTCTTTTGATTTGCCTACTTACGGATGACACTCTATCAAATAAAAATTTTATTCTCGCATAAAAAATATGCAAAGGAGTTTCTTACTTGGGTGTCAAAATGAGGAGAAGGTAATCCAAGAATCTGATTCTCATTTTTACAAAATGAAAAATAATAAATATATATTATTTAAACATGATTCATTAATTTGGCCTTTATGCAAATCCATAAAAAGAAATTGCAAAACATTGCTACAAGAAAAAGGTTAGTTTACATTTAGTCGAGCTAAATCAGGGGGACAAAAGAACCATGACCCAGGATGGAAGGCTGCAAGGGGCGGTGCAAGCCGCACCTCGCTCAGCTTTGTGCATTGTGCGAATGTTTATTGTCTTTATATCTGGCAGATTATCTACAAAAAGAATATGTTCTTTTAAAGCAATTCTTGGCGTGTCATGATAATAAAAAATTTTAAAATCTTAAATTATCCTAAAATGTTCGCAAAACATTCCTCTGGAATAATTTACGATTAAAAATTTGCTGCATCAATGCAAATGGAATTATATTTTAATTTTTAATGCTTTTTAGGCAGATCAAATCAGTGTCAGTGGAATGAATTCCAGTGTAATAGCGGCCTAAAGAGAGCATATTGAATTATTGATATTTGGGATATAGTCTTTGTTATTTTTTTTAGACACACTGATGATGAATTGTTTTATAAATAGATGATAGTTTATAGTTTAAAAATATATGACCATAAAAATTGAATATGTGATTAATTCTTGTTAGAATATGATGACCCAATTTTTTTAACAACACTGTTGATGATAATAAAATTAAACATTATGTATATTTACTACAAGGTCATGACTACACTACTTTAGGTTTTAAATTTTCGAATATACTATGTTTGATAAAAACACTGATTTAAATTATAATTGGAATACCATGAGAAAGACGCAAGCATATGAACTTAAAATAAATATGCAATTACTTCTAAACCAAAAAACAAGCAAATTTATTTTATAAAATTCCTTGATAATTCTTAGGGTTGCTACATCGGTCAGGTCTCTCGCACGGCACATTATGAAGGTGGTGTTGTGTGGTTAGGGAGTTGCCGTGAGAAGCGGAATTGCAAAAAAGTCCAATAACTACATCAAAAATATAAGCATGAAGTAAATACAAATATATTAGTAATTTTCACATTTTGTCCATTATTATCTACCAACACTTAATTACAACGTACAGGCATAAAAATTTTACACAAGCATGACTCAAACAAAACGAACAAAAATGAGTAATAGCACGAATATAAAAGTTTTACAACCGACTTCTTATCTTGATACTGATACCAATAAAATAAGCTGAAAAGTCCTATAAACACTAAAATCATGAACAAAACCAATTCTCATTACTCTAGTTGCTGAGGTCAAATCCATCGTGGAGTCGATTCAGCAATCAAGATGCTAATTTATGCTTTTTCGACTCTGACCACGCGGTGGTCTGTCAAAATTTTTAAAAACCCGGATGCCCGGCAAAACCTTTTCAGTCCGTCACTGCCGGGCGAGGCTCGAGCAGGTGGCAACCCAAATGATTCTCAATTTTCTAGTATTTTTAGAAATTCGTACAAGTTAAACTCACATTTAAATTTAACCGAAATTGGAGACCAAAAATATTCCTCTCCTCAGAATTTTTTGCAATTTTCTTATGCTTTTAAAAAACCTTATTAACAACTTATTTGAAATTATAAAATTCGGTAAAAAGAATAATTTTGACACAAATAATACAAAAATTGAGTTAATTTGTGGGTTGTAAATTACCATTAAAATTTAATATTGATTTTTAAAATTATTTAAATAATTATTAGCTTTGTAAATAATAAAAATTAATTTTAAATAAAATATATATTATAACAAATGAAAACAAACAATTGACTGAGTTAATTGTTGAAATACCATGCATAGTCAGTGTTGATTTCTTTATCACATTACACATACATGTGACACATACATAACTGATAATCAAGTATAGTACACATTATAAAATTTCCGCCTAATTGGCGCCCTCACGGGTAAACAGTGATGTTTACGAAAAAATGTTTCAAACAAAAGTTGTTTAATTTTTGTTAAGGAACATTTTTTACATTTGTACTTTTGTTCTATCTCTAACGGTTTACAAGACTAATTGACCTATAATGCTCATTTACGAACTTGGCCTCACTTTTTACGTCCTGAGTACGCTGTAAAAATTTCAGCTCGATATCTTTTTTGGTTTTTGAGTTATCGTGTCCACAGACGGACGGACAACCGGAAATGGACTAATTAGGTGATTTTATGAACACCTATGACAAAATTTTTTTCCTAGCATCATTATTTTTAAGCGTTACAAACTTGGGACTAAACTTAATATACTATGTATATTTCATATATACATGGTATAAAAATTTATTTGATAGGTTAGAGTACTATATTATAATTTGTTACATAACAATTATAAAATTTAACAAATTGTAATATTTTGCTACAATGTTAAAATTTATAATTATTAATTATTTATATTGTTATAAACATATTTAACTTTTGTTGTTATTAACATTAATTGATTTTATTGCTCATGTCTTAATGACATGATGAGTTAGTCGAATGGAAACTTTTATAGAAATGTATAGAAAATCAATGTATTTACAATGAAGTTTTCATGTTATCTACAGGTTGAGCGATTTTAATCTATTCATCTGCATTTCTCGCCAGAGGCGCCATCCACCTATTAAAAAATGGCCTCAACAAAAACTATAGAGTTTGATCATCATCA
Source organism: Chrysoperla carnea (assembly GCF_905475395.1). Taxonomy (NCBI): domain Eukaryota; kingdom Metazoa; phylum Arthropoda; class Insecta; order Neuroptera; family Chrysopidae; genus Chrysoperla; species Chrysoperla carnea. Next base: position 112,666,471 of record NC_058337.1, read on the forward strand.
TCATTTGACATCATTTGATCATTGACATCATATTTTGACATCAGATTGGACCTAGTTCTTCGAGTTGCTTTAATAGCCAATTTAGCTCTTAAATGGTAAGAGATAGAATAACACTTAGAAAGTTGATCCTCATAAAAAAAACTAGCATTTTTCATTCAAACAATTTTTTTCGATAAACGTCAGCTTTCGGAGGAAATGCGACTTAATACTATGTCATTATTACATTTATTACAATCGAAAGAAAACACGCTAACTACGGAATTTCCTCCGAAAACTAACGTTTTTCGAAAAAATGTTTTGAACAACAATTGTTAGTTTTTTATTAGATTTATTCTGTATTGCCGCTTAGAATCTCAATTGACTATTAAAGCAACTAGGTCTAATCTGATGTCCGAATATGATGTCTCCCATCAAACACTACATTTCTGTAGGCTATATTATGGCTGTATATGGATTATGTTAAAATATATCTTCTTCAGGACCCACTATAAAATTAGCTAATGAATAATAATTTTTATAAATCTAGCTAAATATTTTTATTGCGAGTCCTGAAGGGGATATATTTTAACAAAATGCAAATAAACCGGGTCGGCTAGTACGATATAAATATATACGGTGTAAAAATTTTGTTACAAAAATGTGGATACAAGACAACTGTACATTATTTCTCAAGTATCTACTCTAATGAAATAATATTTTATTGTTCCGTTTTCTATATCAGTCAGTATATTTATCAATTTCCTGTCGGAATATATTTGAATAATTTAATTATTAAAAATATTTTTTACTTTCTCAATTGACAAGCCCTGGGAGAAAGTATTTGATATTTAAACTATTTCATCCAATAATTTATTTCTTTTTTCGGAATAATTCTCCTTGACTTTGTGGAGAAAGTAACAAGGTTAGTTGTAGTTCCAATTGTTATTAGCAAAAAATAAGGTCAATTATGCACAATGCCATTTAATTATTGGTCAATTTTTATATACTGCATAACATGTAGCCCCAAGTTTATAACGCTAAAAAACATTGACGATACGAAAAAAATTTGGGTATAGGTGTTCATAAAATCACTTAATTAGTCCATTTCCGTTTGAACGTCCATCTACCTGTCCATCTGCCCGTCCGTAAGCATGATAGCTCAAAAACGAAGAGATATTAAGCTGTAATTTTTATAGAGATCTCAGGGCGTAAAAAGTGAGTTCAAGTGGTTTTAATTTTAAGTTACCTACAATGCTTCTTATTGGCTGCCTATTTTGATTAATAGCTAACTATCCGTTCATCGGATCAAAAAATTTGAAAAGGACTTTTCGTCTTAGAATTTTATTTTCTACGTGATGCAACAAAAGCGTGAGGTACTTACAGTACCCTGTATATAGCGTATTTCAACAATTAATTTAGTCAATTGTTTGTTTAACTTTGTTTCAAAATAGCCAGTTAGATTTTCTTTACCTACATTATAAAATATTTAAAATTATTTTAGACAATTATTTAAACCAATTTATCGTAATAAAGTCATGTATGTACACTGTACAGCAATTTTTAAGTATGGAAATTTTCATAATTAGACATTATTTAAATGTAACAACGAACTAAAATAGTTTACATTAAATATGTAAATTATTCTAATCACACGCCAACGTACTTCAAATTCAAGAGACTAGCAGACGCTGTAAGTATATACAGTGAAATCTCGATAACTCGAAACATCAAACATAAATAACCACTTTTTTAACAATTTAAAAAAAAATTGAAAAACGTGTACACGCGAATGCTAAAAGATTAGTGCGTTTACTCAGGCTAAGTACTTTTTCAATGACCAAAAATAATCCCAGACATTATGACGTATTTTATATCCATGTTTGTGCATTTAGCTGAGATAAATCTTATCTATAACAATATACAGAATGAGAATAGTCAACAATTATATAAGAATGTATCACACTAAAAAGCTTAATTTTAGCATGTGAAAAAACGTGACAAAGCTTTTATTTATTTGATTTTAAATTAGAATTAACTTAATTTAATTAATCCAGATCATTACTTTTATGATTTATTTTTAAATTAATGAATACAAAATGAGTTATTAATTTAATTATGGTAATTTATTATAATTTATTGCTACTTAATATTTAAATAAAAATTTCCATCCTTATTGTCCAATTCCTCATATGACGTGCTAATCTAAAAATAAACAATCACTACCGGTTTTCGAGATATTATTCTACTTATTTCGAAGAGGTGTATGTATCTTGAAAGAATCGTAAAGAAAATTATTAATTACATATGATTTTACCAAAACTTGTAAATATATCGTAAATTAACAGTTGAAGTTTAAGTTCCTTCGCGAGAACTTGTCGAGGGAAAATTTAACAACTTACAATTAGAGAAAGAACAAAAGAGCTTAATGAGGAAAATGACGGAGTACGCCGTAAGAGAATGCTGTTACAAAAATTGAACCTATCTGAACGTTTTTTCTTGATTACAAAAAGATTATAGCTTTAATGTGTATAAAGTTGCCTATGTATAAAATTAGATGCAATTAGTTCTACTAAGTTTCCGCTATACACACTAGTAAAGTATAACGTCATCTCGTGTTTTATTTTTATTTTCGCTCTAATTCATAAAAATATCCAGGAAAACGGTACAATTGCAATTCTGGATTATTACTGGGTGTGTTTTCACAATCAACAACACTTTCGATTGGATCGTTTTTTACTCATTTTATTGAATCATTCATTAATTCCACTTGTCAAATGACGTTTCAGCCCGAAAGAGCTAGTGGATATTTTTGGGTAGATGTTTGAAGCATTCTGAAAATTCGTCAGATAGCGGTCCCTGCAGAGCCCCTATATTATCAAACATTTGCCCAGCAAAGCAAGTAGTTCACAGCCAGTAATCTATAACAAATTTCAACTTACCTCAAATAGTTTTTGTATTTGTATGCAAAGTACTTTTGAAAGCATCTTGCAGAGTTAAAATCCCTCACAAATGGTCTGGCTTGTTTATTTTCTTCATTTTTCAATATTTAAGTTTACTAAAGATACTACTACTACCCTCCAGAAAGGGCTGCATTTTTGGATGGGGATATTATAGGAGAGGTACCTATCTGACGAATTTTTAGAATGCCTCAAACACCTACCTAAAAATATTTACCAGCTCTTTTACTATTTCTGCCAAACAACCGTTTGGCAGACCGAAAAAATAAAACTAGAAATACAACTTGATAGAAAATAAGTACGCCAACTGAATGTTGCCACTTTACGTGATGCTGGAATAAAAAAATTTTATAAACTTTTTGTACAAAAATTTGCAGATCATCTTAAATCAAGTGAAAACACAATTCTAGGACGTATCCCAATATTGGATGGATTATTAAATATTACGAGAATAAACAATTTTTTTGAAATATTATCTTTATTAATAATAATAATTGAAATATACAATGTCTTCCATAGCATATGATATTGTATATATCCTTTAGGAGAAAACTTGTAGGAGAAAGTATTGTCAAAGTCATTGTTAAATTTTTATGAAAATGCATGTTTGACAAATATGAAATACGACATTTAAAAAAATCAAATATAAAAAGTAAAATTATTATCCTACAAAATACATTATTTATTTTTCATAGTTGACAAACAATAAAAAATATGAAAAAATTATCTTTATTCTTAATAATTTGATTAAAGTTTTTTTTGTTATTTAATGAATACTTTAATATTGCCAGAAATTTTCAAGAACATTTGTTTGTAAATTCTTAATATTAAGATGAGAATAACAATGTTGAGTATTTTAAAATTTGTGTATTAAATACGTTTTTTTATAATTTTTTTTATACATTTTATAAAAGCTAATTATTAAAACTTATTTTTACTGCAAAATATTTATTTTTGTAAAATGAGTTATTGCAGTGTTATAGCAAAATAAAGCGTGTCCATATATTAGTAAAGCTGTGATTTAAGATCCGAAAGTCACGAAAATTCAGTTTATTTCATAACTAGACAAATATTTTCTAAGAAATTGCATGAATCGATCTGAGAAAATACTCTTTGAATTCGATTTTGGATAATATCTCAGAAACTATGCTTCAAATCATCAAATGAATCCAATTTTTGTATTAAATGGGTCAAAATTATATTGAAATTAGAAACAAAAATTATTTCTCGATTTTTAACAATTTTCTTCTAGGGAATATTGACTGAGGGGGTTAAAATTATAAACAGCTGTATGTTACAGAAATTTGAGAAAACCGTATGAATTTCTTATCGTTTCCAAATCCCAAATCAGGTAAAGCAAAAATCGAAAAATTATAAAAAGTTTGAGATTAGGATAAGAAAAGTTTAATGGACATGATGCGAGTGGCCTCTTTTAAAGACTTATATGCTTAAGTAATAGAGGTAAAACTCCAATCTTCTAGATGGAAAGCTGTCCTCTAAATGAAAAAACCTCTCCAGTTTCAATGCAATAACTCAATTTACATTATTTCAACATTTTTTTTCAAAACATTTTTAAAATAAATTTGTTTCCCTTATTCAAGCGAAATTTTTATATTAAAAACTTTATTTTTAACAATCATGTGTCAATCATTTTGACATAAAATTTCATTCAAAGACGTTAAGTAGTAGAATTCAAAATAATAAAAATTTTTTTTAGTGCTTTTTATTAATATTTTTAAAATGCTCTAAGCTAAATACTACTCTACTCTAAGCTTTTAAGAACCAATTTTACCAATAAAATGCATTAAAAATCTGAAAAATTATTATTAAAATTAAAAATTGATTTGAAAATATAAAATCTTTAAAATTGTTCTAATAACTTTTTAATATACCCATACTTGATAAAAATAAATAAAATAACTCCACTACTAACATCGAATTTGGACGTATTCATATTTCGAGGTGTATTCTATTTTAAACCCTTGCATCACATAATTTTTAAGAAGTTTAAAAACTTAAGATAGAAAAACTAAATATATATGTACAGATAAAACATAAACTACTTAAAAACAGATTTTCGGTTATGAATAAAATTTATTAAAAATTGTCGTTTTTGATTAAAATTTATTAATGCATGCGTTTTTTAAATACCGTGTCATCAAACAAATGATTGGCTAACTGTCATTATTATTGAAGTATCTTAAATTCATCTCAAACTGTCTAAATTTTGTCAAATTGTAACGCTCATAAATCAAAAAACTCTTAGTGTCCACGTTAAAAGTAAAAATTTACCTTGTAACTTTTTTCACAATCGTACCTAAAATAACTTGGCTTCAAATTTTTTGGTAAATTTGATTTACCCATACTTTCAGCTTTGCTCCAAACTGATTTAGTTGAAATGTCAAAAGGATAATCAGATTCTTGTGAGTCATTCAGTCAGTCTAATTTAATTTTTCCAATTTGTCGAGACAATCACATGATATATTTGTAGCATCCGGAAATTATACTCATCCAAATATCGTTTTTAAAACTAAAATAAATTTTTAGTAAAGTGAGAAATTAGGTTACGTTCGAAAACAAACTTTTCTAATATACGCGTACTTGTTATCATCAAATCGATGCCATAATAAATGTTCTGAGATGTTGATAACGAAAATCGTTACAGTTAATGAATAGATTAAAACAAGTAGATTCTATAGTTTGAATTAGCCTTGAAACAAGTAGATTCTATAGTTTGAATTAGCCATCAAATTATAAGCATTTGTTCGATAAAGCGGTATTTTATTGTACACATGTATTATTTTATGTTAAAATATATTTCATTAAAATTTCCATTCAACATTATTTTTTTAAAACATGGAATAAATCTGAATAAAGCACTTTGCAGTAAAGTTTAAAAATACTTGAGATGATATTAGCAAAGTTGTATATTTCTTCTGTTTAATCTGTGACTAAATTTTTTTATTTAAAAACAAGCAGTAAAAGTAAATAAAAATATTGAACATTTTTAAAATTTATGTTTCAGCCTTATTAAATATTGGAATACGTAATGTATTTTTATTTTTTAAGTATCTTAAAGGGTCCATAGACGTTCTTCATCAACAGTTTTACGAATCATTTAACAAGTTGTTAAATATTTTAAGGTAAAATTCAGCGCGATTCTACGAGTACTTAGCCAAAAAAAAGACAATTTATTTCCACGGTAATACAATAATTGAAGTTAAACTTGAATATTCTTTAGACATCTCTTCCACAATTCCATTAGTTTTCTCTCATTCTTATGCATTCTTAAATTTTCACCCTATACACATAAAAAAAAAAAATTTCATTCCATTTCGGTAATTGAGCCAACTCATACATTTTTCTCGATTAAAACTGTTGATAAACATAATGTCCTTATCATTATTAGTTGTACAATGTATAGTGCACGAAATAGATGTGAAAAATTGCTTGATAAATTATATTCTAAAAACAAAACAAACCTTTCACAGGTCCCCAACATAATATCGAGCTACTCTCGTATTTGAAATTACCTTTTTCTCTAGACATTCGTAACTTCGTACAAAATTTATATCGCAAATATGCCTTTGAAAAATATTTTGGTCCCACCGCGTTATTTTTTTCTATTCATATTTTTCTATTGTATTAAATAAAAATTGTAAAAAAATAAATATTATTCTTATCGACGAATTAAAAAAACAAAAAAATAATAATTAAAAAACTAAAGAAATCTTAAAATAAGTTTTTTAACAAATGAAAATATATTTAAAAAGTGGAACTACAAATATAAATTATTCAAAAAAAAAAAAAATTGGAAATGCTTAATCTTATAATTGAGTATTTTTAATTATTGCAATTTAAAGCGATGTCAGAAAAATGAAATTATTCTTTCAAAGCGTCAATACTCTTTAAAATAAAAAAAATTAATTATATCACTGTCAATTAATATTAAATATGAGGCTGATTCCTGATTTCAATCGAAGCAATTTCATACAAAAAGTTGATTAGCAGATCAATAGATTTAAATAATGTGAATCCTTGATAAATTTTAATACTCAGATTTAAAATATTTAATCAAATTTCCATAATCAACGTTAAATGAACTAAAATAATCTATTTAAATATGAGTGATGTCTGAAAAGAGTCTAAGTCTGCATTTTTAAATTTATAAAAACGTGATTATAGACGGTATCCATGAAAAATATAAGAATATCCACTGACATGACATGGAAATCTGTACCGTCACTATGGAACGATAACCGAGTATGAATTGTTTTCGAAAATTTAATTATTAAACCTGTATGTCGAGTGTTAACCAAAACAATGGCTGTCTGCATTCAACAAGAGTATTGTCCTATAATATAAAACTTCTTGTCTAATTAAGGAGTAATTTAAACTGTCTTAAAGGACAACAAAACCATTCACCATTTTAGGTTTTGATAATTATTTATAATAAATTCAGACAAACATTCTTAACTTATAATCTTGATTGCCTTTCTTAGAACCATCAAAATTTATTGATTCTACTTGCATGTCATGAATAAGCCTCGGAAAAAATAAATATTTTCTAAAGCAATTCTTAACTTAAGAAAAATCAAAATATTCAATATTCTACTTTGAAAAATTACAGAAATACGGAAGAACCCATCATATTAACTTTGTTATACAGATTAAATATTATTGAATTAAATCAATTGAAATTTGATGCGCGCGCAACACATTGGACAACCTATGTAACAATTTTTTTAAAAGACAGATTTTCAACATCACACATCATAAACCACTCCATCAGTTTATGAATGTAAACGCTTTTTTTTTCTTTGGGCTAAAAACTATCCACAGGTAATCACAATCAAAAAGGAACATCAGATATTTTATATGTTTAAAATTATCACCTTCTATCCTAGGTGCAACAGGTAATAAAAAAAATAACAAATAATTTTACATATTAAGATCAACACTAGAACGCCTCTTTGGTACCATAATACATTTTTTTAAACAAGAAAAATAAATTAACAGTCTTGAAATAATTGATATAGAACTTTCAACTCTAAAAATTCTTCAAAAAAAATTGTTAATAACGGATGTCGTTTGCTGTGGTGTAATTAACCTTAATGAATCCGCGTCCTAATAGATTATACAATGGTTATCTCTAAAAAGTGACTTCAGGTCATTTTTAAACTGTACCATGTGATATATCTTGTTATCAAATACTCTGTGAAAAACTCTTGTAGCTACCATATTTTCCGGGCATTGAATTGAATAAGAATCGCTTAAATTATTGAACATGGCAAGATTTTTTAAAGTGTTAATATTGGCGTTCTTAAAAATAATTGATAAAAATAGCGTCATTGACTAGCGCGGTTTTCTATTCTGGATGCATCCGTTAATAAAAATCATCAATTATTTCAAGTTTTACAAAAACACAACAAACAAAATACCACCACCACAAAACACCAGGAGGTAGGTAGTGTAAATCTAAGAGAAAGAAAAAAGAATATTTTTAAATAATAGTTTGATGTAATTGTTTTTTTCCAATTTAACAAAAATATAATTATATACTATAAATAAATCCTCAAACTTTCAAATAAAATTTATAATTCTTTTATAAAAATTATTGTATCCATAAATCGTTAAACCTATTTCATTGCGAAATCCGTCAACATTTAGTTTAAAGTAAATACAATATTAATATTTTTTAACTTTTAAATTGTACTTCAAACTTTATAAATATGTTTTTGTAACATATTTTCACATTTTTCTATCTAGACCTATAGTTGATATAGACCGTCTATTGACACCTTAGAAAAGAATGCATTAATTTTATTTATATCAGTCGACAGTCCATGTGTAATCTCGTTCAAAAAATGCTACACAATGATAAATCATATTCCAACTATCGCCCTTTACACGCGAGATATATTCATTTTTCGTTCGATGGCGAACTGGCATTCATCATTTATGGTTGAAATAGACAGTCTATTAACACATAGAGAAGAATGCATGGATTCTTTATTTTAGTCACCCATCCATGTATTTCTACAATTAAAGCGAATAATACATGGATTGATAATCTCAATATTGGCGAACTGACACTTAAATCCATGTACTCGATATAATTATTTGAATGTTTGAATATTAAGAACAAAATTTAATTGCTTAAAATAAATGCTTTATAATAAAACAAAATAGCCTAAAAACTAAATGTATCCTTAAGAGTAAACTTAGTATCATCACATTAAACAAAACCGTGAATACAAATTCAAAAAAATAAATTAAATTTTTTATTAGCTAATGAATTATTTCAAGTACACCCTCTTAAGTTCAAATGTTTAGGATTTAACAAAATTTTGTAATTGTTGCGCCACTTGTTTTAACTTTAAAGCATTTTTCGTACAGTCGATGTATTTTAATGAGAAAATAAATTTGAGTTTACCGGAAATTCAAAAGGAACAGCAACTGTATAAGGTATATTCGATTTTTATGTATGAGTTAGTTCCTCTAAGACTCCGATTAAACGGTGCTGCTACCAAATATTTGTAATAGCGCCTGCACGGAGAAATAACTCTCTTTTAGATGCTTTTATGTTTAACTAGCTGACAAATTAAAACAACAAGATTGATTTGCTGTCAACAACGAAAATTTATCCTAAAATTCTACTAAAATATCGAAGTTACTGGATTCTGGATTCTAATTAACTTTTTTTACTTAAAATGAGAAGCCCCACATATTTTTATTACCATATTGTAAGAGGTAGGTTTGTCGAAAAGAATCGATAGATTAGGCAGTCCTTTGCGTTTCATGTCATTGCACTTTTTTAACGGATCTGTTTAACAGAAACATGTGATACAGATGCATGACAAGATAAAAGGTTGATTTGATAACTACAGTGTGCTATGTATACATTCTTTAGAACGTCTTGTACATAATTAACCTTTTGATAGGACTCAAGAGCCATTTGTACTCAATCATTCAAGAAACAATTTTTTCAGAGAATCCGATAATCTTAAACTTCGATTTTCTCAAATAACTTTAAACTTATTTTTTAAAAACGGAGCCATTTTTAAATTTAATAATTAATATACGCTTGAAGCTATCAAAGATTTATTTCGACGAGTGTACTTGATAGTAACGATTAACTAATAAGTAAAATAATTTTTTTTCCTAAAAAGAAAAATAATTAAAACTAAAAAGAAAAAAAGAAATTAAGCGAACTTGAGTGTAAAATAAACGATATTTTCCACACTTGCTTTTTTTCGTGGAGGATAAACTCAAACATAAAATGGGGTTTAAATTTTGTTTGTCAAAGTAATTAGAAGCAATTAAGTTAAAATTTTGATACATAAAAAATGTAAACATTATTTGTTGTATTTAAAATGAATATCCTCCCTTTGTTGTGATGTCACGCACGCACGCACACGTGAGAATTAAAGTTTAAAACACAAATTTTGCCAAATTTTCATACTAGAAAATTAGGGTGTTGAGAAAATAAATAGCCAAAAATTAATTAGAACGCATTAAAAGAAAATGAAATTAAGATAAAATAAATAATTATGTGGAAAATATATAAAATATTGGAAATTGGAAAGAATTTTCGGTAATCGAATCTTCTTTCGGAATGATTTTTTTTTTTTTTTTTGTAATTTAAAAGAAAAATAAATTTAAACGGTATCAATACTATTTTAAATTTAACTATTAACTTAGGAACTTTGATTTTAAATTAATATAAATAGATATTTTTAATTAGTATCATGGTAAGGGTACGGGGGGTGAATATTGGGAAATTCATCAATATAAAAATAATTAATGTAGATCATTTAGTGAAGCTTAAATTTCATTAAGCTTAAATTGCACTTCTAAAATTAAACAAGTGCTAAGTCTTTTTTCTTTGAATTGACGTAAGTTTTAAATAAATACCGAGTCTACGGTAAAAAAACTGGTACATCAATTTTCTGGTAATTTAAAATAGTTACCAATTTTGTTATAAAGGAAATTTTCCCTTAATTGTTGTTAATAGAGTTCGAAGGATGAGGAGAACTGCTTGATGGGAGCGGTTTTGGTCCGGTTCCATTGTTGTTATTGTTATGCATTACATTTGCATTCTTTGAATTACGCGTTAATGGTTTATGATTACGCATGTGTAAATCTTGTGAATGTTGCCATTGCCAACATGAACGACAAAAATAGCGGAAACAATACATTTCCCGACAAAAATATGGTCCTTGTTGCACGCAACAAGCTGAACACAAAGAATCTTCTAAATACGGATCCACTTGTACCTATAAATTACAGAGTTTGTTCATTTATAATATTATATATCCCTAGTTGATTCTTTTCCAATAAAATATTAAAAATTTTACAAACCTTTTTTGAAAATTTAATAGTTTTTATTTCAATAAATGCTGCAGACACGGCTTTCATATAGGAGCGTGGATTGTTAAAAGTAACTCGACCGGATCCAATAGGATATTTGTATTTGTCAGTATCAATTCCTAAAATTTTAAATAAAATAATCATTAGCTGTACTTTTTCATTAACTAATTTTTAATTTTTAAGTTTTTTTTTTTTTTTTTTTTTTTTTTTAAATGTGTGCAAATGAAACATGCCCAATTCAATATACGATGAATCTATTATCTCAGAAATGTGTATAGAAATTCGGGTATCGTTTTGAAACCATTTAATCAATCAATGTATATTTTTATTTTGAGGTGGAGCTTCACCCATCTGATAACTAGATGAGATATATTTTTTATGAAATTTTATTGATTCTATGGGTTTGAACGGTTTTTTTGGCAAGTCTATACCATTATTTTCGTAATTAAATGAAATTTTTTTCCGATACCAATTTCGATTAGTTAACAGATCGGTGTAGTTGTTCATACAATATTAACAGACAAGTCTGGTTATCAGATGGGTGAAAGTCGATCTTATACCACCTTCTGTATTATTTCTAGAAACATTTGGAATATCATATTTGTTTCTATGGTTCTAAAAGCTATTTTCATGGTTGTTGCTTACTAGAAACGACTTGATCATCAGGTGAAGAAAAATCTAGGTACATGATTCTAAACGACACGTAAAAATACTGGAATTTTTTATCAAGCGCAACTTGCAATTTAAGATTAATTTCATCTGTTTGATAAAAAAAACTGTGTTGATATTCTAATTCCTGTGTGTTTATGAGAACCAATACAAACATTTCCGGAGTAATTATATAATTTTTCAGTTTAAAAGTTATTTAACTCAATAACAAGGACAGTTTGAGAAGCTGCTGTCAAAACCGCGACCAGCAAGCAATCTTTTCGTCGAAAGAAAAATTGTTGAATAGCGTTTTTAAACAATATAAAAATACGATAGATGAGGAAATTATAATTTGTAGGACAACAATCATCTCATAATCAAGGTAATAAAACCGAAAAAGCATAAAAAAGTCGTAAAGTAAAACTCCAATTTTTACGGGACCGGATGCAAATTGTTCGTATGAAAACTATAAAAGTTGTTTCATGATTTTTCAGCATAATTGAATATTACTTGTAAACGCGCTCATATGCGTTAATTTAACTACCACTTTTTTATCCAATCTGACTTTTCTAAGCCCTCATGCAGTTTGCGCCTGGTCTCGTAAAAATCGAAGTTATATTCCGATCTCAAATGTTTTATTTCCTAAACTATCAGTTGGGTGCATGGACAATAAAATGCGTTGTCAAAATATATACAAATCCTAGAAATATGTATGAATAGTTTTGAAAGTTTTACCAGCATAAACAACACCATCAAACAAATCGTTCATAATTTTAGCCAATCCTTCAGCATTTAGCATGCCATGTAAAGCACCAACAAATACAGTTTTTGTTGGGTCTAATTTTTGTGAACTAGATTTCACGTAGTTCGAATCATTCAAAAACCATGGAATCACTTGTACTTCTTTTGCTTTCATGCGTTTCGATGAAATTTTGAAGTACCATCCATTATTGTAATCATGAGTACAAGCTTGTAATAATGCTTTAATATGTTTTTCAGATTCAAAGATAATATAAACGTATCCTTTTGGTTGACTTGCTTGTTTATCTTTACCAGGCCATTCAACACGTATATTACCGAATTGTTTAAATGTTTGAATCAATGATTGTTCGGTTATATCCCACGGAACACCACCCAGAAATACCTATAAAAAGAATTGAGACAGTTATGCATTGCCTATAAATTGGTAATCCGATGAATTTACCTTTGAAGAGTATCCGGTGATTTTCTGCGAGCGTGGGGGTAAAACACCACTCCAAGTACATGTAGCATCAAACATTGCTAAAAAAGAAGATTATGTAAATATTGCCCAATTCGTTTGACGTCATCGAATACTATAAGAATTATTGTGTCCAAATTTCAGAAAAGGCGAATTTAGAGGTAAAGTTATGTGATTGTAATTCCGGTGCCTTTATTTTATTTCTATTTGGAAACTATTTTTTAATGAGACTAGTATTTATAACCCAAATAAAGCATATCACCTCTACCTCGACGCCATTCACATGAATTGTTGAGATGGTTCTGTTTTAGCCTACTATTATATTCTCGTTTACTTCAAGATACAACTATTAGATTTTTTTATCCATTTTTCACTTATACAAAACTAAAAGATTTTGACAAGGTATATGAGTTGCCTAGAATTTGAAACGAACACTTCGCCTAGAATTTGGAACGAATTCAAAGTTGACAATTTGTTCTACATGAAATGTAGTAAATTAATATTTTTAGAAGTGGATGTGAATGAACATTCTTGAATAAGACTAGAATCGTTTTATGAAGGAATTCATTAATACAGCGGCATCTAGAGCAGAGTTAAGCCCTTTTCCTATGTTAATGAGTTTTATCCAACTATTACAAACACTCTGTATTGACTGCACCATCTACAAGCTTAAGCTGACCCTTCATGTTCTATGCAAATTGTTAATCTTAACAACTATTAGAACCCCGGATCTATTTGACACATTACACAGTATTCGATCACTCAAAAATGAAAATTTATAACTAGGTTAATACTTACAAGCTGAGCTTCGATGAATACGTGCCGCTCGATCCAGAGATGCACTTTCTAATTGCGATGTTGGAGTACTCGGTAATAACGATCCAATTGACGAATTTAATGAGGAAGCCACAGGAGAACAGGACAAGTTCGAGCCAGTTGAATTAGGATAATGTAGCAGAGAGTTTAACATTGAACCAGGAGGTTGTTGTAAAAATTTTAAAGCATTAAGAGCTTGTAAATTTTGCAAATTTGCCATTTCCAATTCCGTAGTTGGTAAATAATCATTATTCCCATTAATAACTTGGTTTAATGTGAGATTTGTCTAAAAATTTATAAATTTTAGTTAAAAGCAAAATTCGATTTTTAATACACTTTAAAGAGAGTCCTGTAACGACCGCAATCGGACAATCGCGAGGTAGATAACAAAATATTATAGATAGATAAGTTCTTAGATTCGATTTGCCAATTGCGACACAGGGCTTGGTTGTGATATTTTAAAATATCTCAAAAAATATTCGAAAAATCTATATTGAAAAAAACTGTTCTACCAAGTATTTTGTGCTAAGTAGTATATATCATTACGGGACCGTTATGCATTGCTGGAGTTTCGAAAACGATAGCCATTCCGCTTCGATTCGTTTTAAATTTCGTTAAGTACATTTTCGATCATCTCGATAAGTATTAATAGAACTAAAGTTTCTGTGAAATTTTACTGCCAATCGGATAATCACCCATTTCTTAACTCCAGCAAAAAAAAATAAATAAATAAATAAATAATCAGAAGATCGTAACTAACCATAAGATCTTTTAGACTTCCATCGATACTGGAAACTCCAGACATGTCAGAATCAGCTGGAGAATTTGAACGTGAACCTGCACCCAATAATAATGCGGCATGTTGTTCGAATCCTAAGCTAGTAGGACTTCCACCACTACTACATTCACTAATCAATTTTAAAATTTTGTATAAAAAAATTGAATGCAAGCCAAAATTTAGTTTAAATGTTACCTGTATGAAGAGTTACGGAATGTTCGATTTGGAAAGAATTGCGGCGATGGTGGAGTAGAGCTACAAAATGAATTATCCAAACTTCGTTGTATCATACGATTCAAATCAACATTCAATCCTGTTGGTGTGCCATAATTTGGCTCGTCATACTACAAAAAAAAAGTGTTATAGTCTTAAAATTAGTATATAAAACTGGAATCGGAAGATATCGATCATAAAATCGATAAAAGTGATCATAAAATTCTCGCCACCAATATATGGGGAGAGGTTTAAACAAAAGCGTTATATCGAATTTAGCATTTTTGGTAACTTGTTTTCAGATGTATTTTCTAGATTGTTAACGGTTTTTATGTTTTTGGATAGACATACATTGTTCCCAAAATAAATGGCCGGATTTTGTCGATTTTTCAAGTCAAAAAGAATATTTTTTTGCATTAATAGTTTTGATTCGATTGAATACAATCAGTATTTTGATCTAAAATATAGTTCATTCGATATATTTCAATGTTCTTTGTGAAATATCGAAATTCTAAACCCTTCATAAGAACAAAGTTTAGACGAATGATAAATTTTCGAGCCCAAATAGTCAGATTCCAAGTCCGCCCGCCTAGCAATTTGTAATGCCTGTGTTTAGCCTTCGAATTGATCTAATTTGAAACCTATTGACAACAAATTTTTTAACCTATCGAATAAAATCCATTCTCAATTATTTAAATACAATGACGAACTTAGAATATTCGAAATAATTAAAAGTTATAAAATTGCCTGATAATGAACATTAACATGATTTATTGACTGAAAAACTATTTTCCTTTGCCAATAGTAATAATTAATAATCAATGGAGCGATTCATGGCAATAGCATAACTATAATAAACTAAAGAAAATATGATGAACAAGTTCAAAAGTTGTCGTGTCAAATTCAATCTGCCTACAACCCCCAACAACATACACCCATCCAGTAGTTGTAGTATCACTTGGCAATTTTCCTAATTCATTTTATCTCTCCATCGAGAATAGCCAAAAATAAACTATTTACTCACTTCACAATAACAATATGTTGTACGACATGGACTAGCTAATTTGAGTTTAAATATCCTTCCTCTATTGTATTCAATTGAAATTTACATTCGAATATTTATTCTAATATTTTAATTGCAATTATTCTGCCAAATTTTTTTCGGAAATAGAATTGCATTGATGAATATTATAATAAAAAATTTATTATATAGGCTCGATTCATTATTTATTATTTTATCGTATCTTTTTGTTGAATACGTGTCAAGAAATTTGGGCAAGTTTAAAGAGTGCACCATAAAAATTCTTTACAGCGTAGGTAATAAAAACCGTGACAAAATGCTTGTGTTATGCCGGTTTTCTACTAAACGGGCAGTTAAAATAAAAGAAATCAAACTGTAATGGCCATTAAATTGCCAGCCTTCAAAAAGTTTTAACCGACTTTATTAGTATTTGAAAGTCATTTTAGAATAACTGGAAGAAGCTGATGAAAAGGTTGAGTCTAACAGCTTTTTCTTTTACGAAAATTAGGGACAAGTTTAAATTTTTTAATAAAAACCGTGACGAAATAAAAACTTGCATTAGACGTAATATTTTTAAGTCATTTCAAAATAACTGGAAGAGGCAGTTGTTAAGTTTGAATCGCGTTGTGTTAAGCAATTCGGTAGAACATGTGTCCGGACACTTAGCTCCCATCTAAGTTCAGATTGAAAGAAATAAATCGCTAGATTTCATGTTTATAATGCATTAAATAGGTTGTCGAATAAATTTCATACAACGAAAGTTTTTGTTATTTTTATGAGAAAGTTTTGCTCTGTCTCTAGCATTTTTCGAAGATTTTGCTGTGTCTCTAAAAAACTTACGAGGGCTTTAGACTTTAAATAACAATCATGCATGCTTCTTATAATAATACGAACATTTTTAGTTCGATACTTATATTGAAAAATCCAATAGATTCGATATAAACTCAAAAAGATGGGCATATTAGCTCCAAAGAGATTTGTATCAGGACACGTGTTTCTCATAACAAAATGCTTATTTTGGCATTCCTTACCATCCCCTTGAATAATGTCCATTTATTCAAAAACACCCGGTTATAAATAACTATTAGAGCAATAATAGCAACCTATGATTCTTTTGAAATCACTTATGTAAAACCTGGGTCAATAAATATAAAACGCTGTACTATTAAAAATTGACCTTTATCATTAACAATTGACCTGGGCCAATGAATTTTAAGCAACGGCTTCAACTACCGAAGTTCAAGTTAATTTATTGAAGAATTAACTACCAAAATATCTTAATTATTGCTAAAAGTCAAACGTAGCGCATTAATCGCTTCCTCCAAAAAATGCAATGTCATCGTTTAAGAAATACACGTTAGAAAAAAAAAACTTTATTATCAATACCGCACCCCCACCCCCTTAATCCTTTCGTTGGGATGAATTATAATGGGATGAATTCTGAAAAAATTAACTAAACGACGCCAACGTGATACTACACCCCGAAGTAATCAAAATTTACCAGCTGGATCGATCCAAGTTTACTAGCTGGAAAGTTCCCATCATTTAATCGAAGAGGAAAAAAAATTATTATAATACTTAAGAAGGTACATTGGAAAATTCACGAAAAAATGAGGTTCGATCAGAAAATTTATATCAAATTAAAAATCTGATGCAAATGAGAAAAATGAAGATAAATTTGAAAGATTAATTTAAAAATGGAAAAGTTACCTGATAATTAGATACAGGAGGTGAAAGTAATTCTTGTACTGGTGATGAACTGAACGGATACGATGAATTCCCAAGAAGAGTCCCTCTTGGAGCATTGAGTCCCAATAATTCTGATATTGACATCATAGAATCTGCAAAAAAAAGAATATAGAACGAATTAATTAAAATTAATAATTTATTGATTTCTTTTTGAAGAATAATTTACATTTATTAAAAAATAATCCAAGAAGAACGAAGTTAAAATGCTAAGAAGATGTTTCTCAAATCATTAAGAATACTAATAATGTCAATTGTTTTATATTTCCCAGCAATCTAAATAAATAACACGTGATCAAGAAAAATTTGATCAAAATCAATGCCTACTTAGTTAACTAACTTGAATTTGAACGCATCATAATACATTATTTGTGTTGTTTGTTCAGTATTTCTAGGAAATTATCAAAAAATAATAAATGATTACATAATCATGATACGAAAATTTTAAAACTAAAAAAAAAAAATAGAAATCAAAATAATATAATTCTCTAAATAAAATTAATTGTTGAAATTTGATGTATTTCAAAAGACGTTGTGATTTTAATAAATAACATTTTTTTAGTTCTTCTTTACAAATTATTAACTGAAAAAAACAATCAAAACTTTAAGTGGGGGATTATTATGTACAATATTGGATAGGCTTATTTATATTTTCTTGCTGAAACTTGAAATATTTTTATTTTAATAAATAAGTCAGCAAATATAATTTAGATATTGAATTTAATAGATTAGTAGGGATTTTTTTTTTCTATAAAAATGACAATCTGAGGGCTTTATAACAGATTTTCTTTCAGGTTAAATCGTTAAATTTTCTTTTAGAGACAATTCACGAAATTCAAAGACAGGTCTGGCTGGAAATATATTTCACATATGAATGTAAGTTGTTTGTTGAGTTACAGTCTGGTACATAAAATGTCACAGTGCACATAGGACTAGACACTACTTTTCCATCTCAAAAAATAAGAGCTTGTAATGTAACTTATTATGGAAAGCAATTAGTAATTTTTAATTTCTCAAGTTGTTAAAAAAATAAAAAACAACTAACATTTTGAAAAAAATAGACTGCTGTTCTAAATGTCCATAATTTAAAAATTAATTTTACATAATGCAAATATTTTTCTGAAATTATATTAGAAGCGTTTTTAAACGTAAATTGATTATAAATTAATAATTTTGAAACATGTAGGAAGCAAAACTTCTTCGGTGTTTGTTCATAATTGTCTATAACGATCTGGAACCGATCGGTTTCAACCATCGAAAAACTAGAAAATCTCTAATGTCCACCTATATTATTAGATTATAATTCTTTACAGAGCGTTTCTAGGTATAAAATTTATGTTGTTTTTACGACAACCTCCCATTCAAAAAGATGATATTTCTAAAATGTTATCCCCAAACCAATTTCGACTCGCATTTTCCATTGCCAAAAGTGAGATGGAGCCCATAATGGAACGAAATTTCGATAACTCTTTTTTTGTCTATTTGATCGACTGTCGAAATTATGTAAATCGAGTTCGGAGATTTTTTAGCCTGCTATTTATGAGAAAAGAAAGTACATACAAACATATCGCAAAGTTTGAAAATTATATCGAAAGGGTTGAAAAATCGTTTCGAAAAACTGTTAAAAACTTCCATTCATTTGTACGTGTGTTGTAAGCCAATGGAATTTGCAAACATTTTTATGATAGACCAACTAGGGTTTCTATGGATACCTACAATTGAAGCTACTTTTTGTTTAACAATCAATAATGATCAAGAGAGCCTAACTAACATTGGCGTGCCAAAAAATGTTTTTAGCGAACACAGTCCAGTAAAATAAAAACCCTTGCAAATACCTATATTTTAATACACGGACGTATACAATACACTATGGACTCTTTTAAATCTGCTGAAAATAGCAAAATACTCGAAGTATTACGACTTAAAAATCATCTATTTATAATGAATTTAAAGATCAATTCGACTATTAAAATGAGTATTAACTCATTTTAAAATATTTATTATAATCAAATACAAAAAATAAATAATGGAAAATAATAAAAATACATAAATAAAACGAAATAAAATTGTCGAGTATTTCTAAAAAAGAAGCAAGAAAGAAAGAAAAAAAATCAAATCAAAATTACACTTACAGACAGGAAAAATGAAACTATCACAAATGTTCGAAAGTTTTCCATTTAAAAGTTTATTAACCGCTTATTAAAGTTTTTTGCAAGATTTTTGTCAAATTTCAGCTGTTTTAAACTGTGGTAAAATTTGACGGGATGCAACAACCTCCCAAAACTAGTTTCAATTTATTATAATAATTTTCAAAGTTCATGAAACAGAATTCTGTACAAATATAAGCAAAACTCAAACTCTTTCTTACAAAACGGAGTTTTATGTGAAGTCTCTATGGCGATTCATACAAATGCCGTCATTTTAGTATATCCCCATTTTTGATTAATTTGAATTTTAAGGCTGTTATGTACAAATTTGAAACATTCTTTGATTGCGGCGAAATTTTTTTAAGAATCCTCTTAAATGTTCATTGGTGGAAAAACACATTTATAAAGAAAAGCCGTTCTCCAGATAAGAATGGTTAAAATTTCAATTGAATTTCGAACACAGCGATTTTATCCTTTACTCTATCGATTTGAAATTTGGATAAGTTTTCATATTTTAGCTTCCCTATGTACTTTTTAATTTCCCAAATTCTGTTTAATTTCCCAATTTTCAAACCCAAGTACAGTGGAAAAAGAAAAATTTCTATAGTTCCAGTGCAGGTAAAAATACCCTTCCATTAAAATGGTGAAAGAAAAATTGAAAAACCGCTTTTCTTTATAGATTTGTTTTTTCTGCTAATGGGTATTTAAGAGGATTTTTAAAAAAATAATTATAAACAGCCTTAAACGTTTATATTTTGCATATTTCTAAAGATTTTCAAAAGCTCCTGTACGAGAAGCAATTTCTTATCTTCATCGCCTTCTTTTGAAATTAAACAAATAAGTTGTTACCATCCCTATTACTGGGCCATCTATAAATTATGTCACAAATTTTACGATTTTTTAAACCCCCCCTCCCCTTTGGTCACATTTTTGAAGCCCTCCTTGGTATGACGTCACATATTTTATAATTTAATAGAAATAATTGTTATTTTAACAGCAGTTATACTCGATACTGCAAATCCTGGGTTTCAGTACATCAGTTGGTTATAATAGCCACTGAAAAGCGTAGCGGGGATAGAGTACAAGGGTCTATTTGGCTAGGTGCTCTGAACCATTGCTTCGAGGTGCGATGCTCGAGCATGGCCCGCTAACCTCCATACCATACCGTACTCGATACTGTCGTAATGATCATCGCAATTTTTCCCGTAATCAGGGAATTCTACAACATCATTTTGAACGCTACCCTTGTCCTATTTTGTACACTTCTCAGTGTATATTTTTACAATATAGAGTGGAGTTATAATAATTCAAACAACAGAAAAATAAAGATTCAAAATA